>NW_025946203.1:0-58020 GCF_000764305.2 Hyalella azteca | reverse complement strand
GCTTTATGCTAAAGGAAGAGTCAGTCCGATTTACTATTTCTTTCCAATTCCTAATCGGTTTAACAGGATTCATTACATCACCAGGAGACACCAGGCCGCTGTCACCAGGAGTCAATACACTGCTGTCACCAGTGCCCACTATACCATCATCAACAGCAGCCACAACACCGCTGGTACCAAGAGCCACTACACCGCCATCTCCAGGAGTCAATACACTGCTGTCACCAGTGCCCACTATACCATCATCAACAGCAGCCACAACACCGCTGGTACCAAGAGCCACTACACCGCCATCACCAGGAGTCAATACACTGCTGTCACCAGGGCCCACTATACCATCATCAACAGCAGCCACAACACCGCTGGTACCAAGAGCCGCTACACCGCCATCACCAGGAGTTATTGCCAGTGCCGTCATGGCAGTGGTGGTGGTGGTGGTGTTGCTGGTCGCCTTCTTGGGGTGAGTGTTCCTGGCGACCTGGGGTGTTTTCTCTCTGCCGCCTACAGATTATTAGCAATCAGGTGACATGTTAATGACCTAACATTTCAGCAGTAGAAACTATAGTTCATGGTTGATAAATTTCTTACTTTATTTATATATATATATATATATATATAAACATGATATATATTCATCTTGTGGAATGTATATAGGAAGGTCTGAACCATCTTCAGCCTCTGCTCGAATAATAATCTTCAAATAATTTGTGCACGATTTATTGACCAAAGTAGCAAGAAACTATTCACTGAACCTCATTTAATGCGTACTTTTTACTTTGTGGTTGCTGTAGCGTACAATTTCTATCCATTTTTAGGGCGATAATTTCTTCTATTTCTGCTTGACTGATCGCTTCACTTGCAAATTGTGCAAGACCCTTACACCAGCTTCTTCTTTCTTGTCCTCCTCTCCCTCCACCTTCCACCATCTCAAATAATCGCTACAATTGCATTTCAAGCCAGCATAGATCAGCTTGATTCTCCACACGTTCTATTGGGTGGAGGTGTTGGGGTCATGTTTGCGGTGGAGGAAACTCTCGGCCATCTGTGGTCTCTCGTCAAGTCATGATGGTTAAATAATTCCTATAAATATTCTTGGCCTAAATAACAATTCCTGGCCTTGCAAGCGCATCGTTAATTAGTAAATGAATATAACATGAGTTTTTCTGAGTTTACGAAAGCAAGCTCATCACAGCATGTGAGTGAAAGGATTCCAAGCTAAGGAGTTGCGGTAAACCTCCTCGCCTTGCTGGTCTTTGGATGCTCCCTCCTTGCTTTTCTACCGAATAGTCATGAAATGTGTACTAATTTTTCAGGGATAAAAAGCAGACAATATTCGCACCAAATTGGATCATTTATCATAAAATTTGATAATTGAAGCCCTCGAAGCCTAATTTTTAAAATTGCCAAGGCAAATTTTTGCACATTACTTTTGATGCTATGTGTGACTTTTATATATTTCAATTGATATGAAATTGTGAAATTTATGCTCCACCGACCTTTTCACTTGCATTTATCAGTCTAAATAAGTTGATTGTAATAACTGTGCACGTATTGTGAACTGTGAGTTTACGAATTATAAACACGTATTGTGAATAAGAGTTCTCTGTAAGAAAACAACCAATTAGAATAGAAGTGTCGGCATTGGAGAAATAGGCCCATGGCCTGTTGCACATTCCTGAACTTATCGTGACTTGATTCACAAGGGATCCGGCCTTTGGAACCCGATCTTTCCATAACTGACGATTGATTGAGATAGCTGCTGGACTTATTGCCTGGTCCGAAATTTGCTAGGCATTCTAAGACTGAATATATGCTCCTGCATAGCTTCGTCTAGTCTGTTTTTCAAGGCGTTCATACTCGGATCGTCAACGATGCTATCAGGGAGGCGGTTCCACATGTCGGTGCTCGAAGCGAGAAGAAATTTTGTCGCATGGATGTGTTACAACGCAGTTTTTTTAGTTTATAGCCGTGGCCCCTGCTGTTGGTTCTTGTTTCAAATTCTAGTAATCCTTCTGAGACCTTGTATAAGCCATGAGTATGCTTGTATGCTTCAATGAGTTCCCCACGCAGACGTCGATAATTGAGGCTTGAAAGCTTCATAATCTTTAATCTTTCCTCATAGGACTTGCCTTTCAAGCCTGGAAATATCCTTGTTGCGCGTCTTTGAACACTCTCTATTAAATTTTTTTCCTTTTCAAATTTCGGTGACCACGCAACGTTTCCAAATTCTAAGTTCGGGCGTACGACAGCAACAAACAACTGCTTCATCGCTCTGCATCTAGGAACACGAAGAAGCGTCTGATCAGTCCCCCAGTCAATCAAGTCTTGATCGATCGACGGAGATTGATGTGGTTCGATCAAGAATATCGATACAGATTCCTGCTCGATCGGCGAAGGCAAAACCCAATTTGGAGTCGATAATTACAGGGGCAATGTCGCGGGGCGCAGCACCGATTAAAGAGGAGAATTCTATACCGATTCTGTGAAGATCTTCAAAGTTTCTGCACCCGATAATTTGTCTAGTCGAATAATCTGCATCGAACGATGTCGAATCTACAGTAGCTGAAGCCGAATCTGCATTAATCTATGTCGATTCATCATTGATCTACGTCGAATCTATATTAATCGTTGCCGAATCTCCATAAATCGATTGCTGAATATTAGCAGTTTTTACACTTTACTGTACGAATATAATAAATTTCCTATAACTGAACGAAAGTTGAATTAAAATCAGATCAATATAAAACAATTTATTTTTATAAAATTCACATTACATACGACGCAGAAATCAAATCCACGCGTGTGCAAGAAACATACTGTACACGCTGTCACGACTCCATAACTTATTAACCTGTATCAGTCTTCTGAATACAATTCAACAGGTTAATCATGGTTGTTACTCAAAGTAGTTGTTCGTTAAAAAAGTTGAAACATAGAAGCAAACTATGACATAAGATGAAGTAGACAAAAAATAGGAATAGTAGACAATAAGACAATAAGAATAGTAGACAATAATAGGTTTCATCGAAAAATAAGTTCGTGCAGTAGTAAAAATTCAACACTGATAATAACTCTTGACAGTAAAAACATGTGGCTCGTGTTTGTAATACACTTTGATTTGATTTAGGATTCAAAGTATGGCATGAAGGATCGAGTTTCAAACTTAATCACAATGAAATTGATAACAAACTTCATCAACAAACTATATGAACTCATCGAAAAACTTCATCAACACAAACTTCATTAACTCATCAGGGAGACGTGCAGCAAACTTGAAAAATGAAAATGTTACGTTTGCGTCATAAAATACCGATTATTAAAGAAATGCTTGTAAAATTGCAGATATATATAAGAAACTCAACCACTAAAAAATAGTGACAAGTGTCAAATTCTTTCTGATCAACTCATTTCCTTCAATTCAATATCAAATTTGTTCCTAAATAATCAATCACAGTTATTTGTAACATATGAAATTTATTTACACAGTAGGAGCGAGTAAGATGTATAACAAATTAAAATTAGGTTCTTATTAAACTAGGGCCGTATGGCTAAATTATATTTTAACCTCAATCATCATAATCTTGATATTGAATAACTTTCCAGGCATTGTCAATTAAACTAAATAGTGAGAAGAGTTTTCTAAATATTAACCAATATCATTTTTTTAGTATTTTCTAGTATTCACCGAAAGTTTTTGATGTTTATCAAGAATGAATTATTGTGTTGACAAGGTTCAATTTCGACGCACTGACCAGTACCACTTCATTACATAATTTTTTGATGCAGTGAGCTAAATGTCGGAACACAATTTCAAGATTGTAGGACGGAAGGACTGCGCGACACTTTGGTTGACCCAGCTGTAGCAAGTGCAGTGAGCTCACCGGTGGGCGGTAATCACACCCGCTGTACAGAAGACTGCAACGCGGTAGCAGTTATATAATTCACAGCTTCCACACCAAGGAAAGATGAACCAGTATAGGGAACAGATGCTGCAGGATACCACGCCCCACGGCCAGTGTAGCTGTCAGCTGACTTTCTTCAGAAGTGCAAAAGCTTTTGCCGGTGAAGGTCACAGAAGGTGTGTTTTACGATCGGTCCGTAAAAAAGCGTTGATCGGTTCAAAATGACAAAAGAACAGGTTCTTTTGAATAACCTATGGATTGCCACCATGTATACATTTGATCATTCACTCAATTATTTCTGTCATTTCAGTAATCAAACAATCATGTGCCTCAGTGATCAACAGAAAATTAGATTATATTAACCCATAATTTTCCTTGTAATGAAGAAAAAATGCATACAACAGTTATATTATCAAGTTTGGCACTATATCTACAAGACAGCAACTGAGTAGCAGATAAGAAATTTAGATTCATATCTCTGAAAATGATTCACAGCTCAAAAATTCTTCCTAGTGTCTTGAAGTGAAGTTATGATTATTTCAACATCAAACCTGCAATATTACTCAGTTTATAAAAAAATATCAGCGATTTTATGAAAAAAATTCAGTTTCAGTCAATAGTTTGCAATATGAAATTTGTCAGTGTTCAAATAGTAGTCCTCCAAATTCTAGACTGCGAGCAATAGCAATAAACACAAATCTTCAATACAGTTTTTGATAAGAATGCAAAAATTATCCATACCTGCACCCACGAGTGGCAGTATGACATGCACATTTATTTCATTTCGCTATAAAGTGGTGATATGTTGGCAGTTCAATAGAGTAAATGCATGCTGCATAATTTTTATGAAATGATTTACAAGTAACAATTACTTCAAATTTCTGCTTCTTATATCAACATGATAGGCTAATCCCTTTCCCAACACTTCAACTCTGTTGCATGCTAGCTTCCACAAAAAAATAATTAAAGTAAAAAATAAATTAAAAATTGAATGATCTTGAATTATGTTTATTGAGACAAAGATTTCACATCCATTTACCAATTGCAGAGCAAATATAGATTTTTAAGCTCAATGGTGATATAAAAACTAAAATTTCAAGTTAAAAAAGTCAGACAATCAAAATAGTAAGTTACCAGAAGTCCATTCCACATCACTAACCTGACATGAGTCCAGTAGGTTCAATTCAATTTTGAAAATAGCTGCTCAGAAATGAAAGTTTTTGATTCTCCTGTGAATAAGTTTCTAAAAATACAAGACTTGGTGACAGTCAAAACTTGGCCTATTCTTCAGCACTGACACTACTATGCTATACTAGTTTTAGCTGCTGAAGTGAACTGCAACGTTCAGATAAGAAAACAGATTGGTCGTCAACAACTGGAAAAGGTGTTCTTACACATCAGTACATAAATCAATTATTGAAATAATCATCAATTTATGTCATTAAACAATAAACATCATACAGTGTCAGTGATGCAGAAGTTGCCATCCTCCTAGCCTAGGTTCAATTTTATTCTTGAAAAGAGCTGGTCAAAAATGAAAGTTTTTAAATCTACTGTGACCAAGTCTCTTAAATTAAAAGACTTGGTGACAGTCAAAACTTAACCTAGGCTATTCTTCAACACTGACATCACTATGCTATACTAGCTAGTTGAGTAGTTGTAGCTGCCGAAGAAAACTTCAACATTTAGTTGAGGAAAATTGGTTTTCAACAAGTGGAAAGGGTGTTGTGGACTGAGAAGTACACAAATAAATTATCGAAACAATTATCAATTTACGTCATTACACATTAAACCGTAATGCAGGAGTCGCCATTCATCCACGGCAATGACAGAGGTTAGAATTCCTCCCTAGTCACTCACCAACAGGCTACAGCCTGCACACAAAGCCAGTGAAGCTGCTGCGCGCAAAACATGCTCCGAAAAAATATACGAAAACCAAACAAAACTGGTCAGAAATAAAATGGAATGTAAGTTGAACAAGAACATTTCTAAGCTTTTTGAAACGTTAAACAATTTTTATTAACTTGGCTGACTTGGCATGCAGCTATTCGATTTGAATGTCACTATAGAACCGACTTATTGACAGCAATGATCGATACAACACAGCAAATTATTTAATGAAACATAATTTTAACGTAATTTAGAAACGGGATGGCGACCAATAACAAACGACAACATAACATTTGGGAACTTGATAAAACTATAGAAGTGAAGTGAATGAGAATAATTGGAGGACCACGAATTTTTTGTTTAAACTCTGTCATTCAGGAATAATATATAATTGGCATATAATCACTTAATATGAGTTTACACAATCATGAACACCTTTTATCATAAATTAAGGTGAATATCAAATTCTGATTCATTATTCTATTAGATTGAATAGCCAACCGACAAATTTGCGCATTAATTTTTTGGTTTGCTCTGGGAAGTTGCCTACACTCACATACTTCGATCTGCAACGATAAACCCAAAATCGATAGTTCGTTGTGCATCTGTATAGACTGATTAGGGAAATTCGACCTCCAAATCTCCGAGTGGTCGGATCTGCATCGTATCTACAGTAACCCACACTATTCGACATCGTTACCCCCATTGGCGATTGACTGGGCCAAGTCGTTTATTGGCTTTATTAACTTGGCATTCAAATATGCTTAGAAAATTTCAACTCATTGTCTATATTAACTCCTAAATCTTTTTCCATTGTCGACTTGAACATCTTCACTCTGACGTTGCGACCGTGTCTTCTCATACTGTAATCTTGCTGCTCATTATTTTTGCCAAGGTGGATAACTTTACATTTGTCAGCGTTAAAACGCAGCTGCCACTTATCAGCCCAGTCAACCAGCCTGTCAAGACCACCTTGTAACTGTACTTTTGGCGGCGTATTCTTCAGTGTATTATAAATTTTTGTGTCGTCAGCATACATCGAGCAAACGCTAGACACAGTTTCTGGCGGATCGTTTATAAACGCAACGAATAGAATTGGCCCGATAACGCTTCCTTGTGGCACGCCGCTGCGCACTGAAGCCCAGTCTGAAATGGACCCATTAATACTGACACGTTGTCGCCTCCCTACTGGAAAATTTCTGTTCCATTTGAGTACATTACTATCAATTCCCAAAGACTTCAATTTACGCAACAGCTGCTCATGTGGGACACTGCCAAATGCCTTGGCAAAATCAAAGTACACTGCATCTACTGGCTACCTTTCGTCCAACAGGCGGATCCATTCGTTCACAGTAGACAAGAGGTTTGTGGTGCAGGATCTCCCGGCAATAAAGCCATGTTGACAGTCTGAGAGGAGATTTTTAGCAGTCAAACTATCATCGATCATCGATCCCTCACAACAGATTCCATTACCTTGCAAACGACACTTATCAAACTGGCAGGGCGATAGTTGCCCAGGCAGCTTCTGTCACCTTTTTTGAACAATAGTGTCACGTGAGCTTCTTTCCAGTCAGCCGGCATGATACCTTCGTTCAAAGTTTGTCAAAAAATATCGTCAGAGGGCCGGCTAGGACAGTGCTAACACTTTGAGTAATCTGGGGTGGAAGCCGTCTGGTCTACCTGACTTGTTTGGATTTAGAGCGATTAGGCGCTTGAGAACCTCTTCTTCTTGTACATATATCAAAACTTGTTTATTTAGAGCCGACTGGGCGCTCCTCAATAGCTGGAATACTGTTCAAGTCCTCTTCAGTGAATAAGCTACTGAAAAAATGATATAATACGTTAGCCTTGAACTCATCAGAAGATATCTTGCGTTGATCTACTTTCAAATCAGAAATACAGTCCTTCATCTTGCACTTCGAGCTAGAGTACAAAAAGAAGTCTTTCGGGTTCTTTTTTGCATTTTTAGCAATACTTTTTTCGAGGGTTTTTTCCCAGCTTTCGAGGGGTTCAGCTTTCTTTAGCTTGATTTCGAGCTCTTTTGTATAGGTTATAGTCACCATCGCTGCGAGTCTGTAAATAACGCTGGTATGCTTCCTTCTTTGTTTTCAGCTTAGATAAAACTGTACTGTTCATCCACCGAGTTTTTTTGGCTCCACCAAGCTTAATTTTAGGTACACACGCATCAACTGCAGACATAACCGTGTCCTTGAGAAATGACCATGATTCAGCCACATTCATGTCCTTAATACAGTTAGAAATATTCGCTGCATTCACTGCTTCACGGAGTTTATCATAGTCGCCTTTCGCAAAATTCAAACGCTCACGCTTCCGAGCCGTCTTTCCTGTACAGCACTTAAGTCTGAAAAACAATTATTGGTGATGGCTTTTGCCCAACGGAGCCTCGTGACGAAGATTATCTAACACTGATTCATCACTAGGAAACACCAGGTCTAGAATATTGGGAGTCTGTTTACTTCTATAATGGGTTGGTTTGGTAACGTGCTGGACTAGGAAGGAGTCTCTCACAGACTCCATGAACAGGGATGCTGGGTGATTCTCTTTCCTTGGAGAGGATCCATCCTTCCAGTCTAGCTCTGGATGATTAAAATCACCAACGATCAACGTGTGTGACCTACGGAAAGTCATGCTCGGTAAAAGACTGTTTAATACTTTATCGTTATCAGAAGCACTGTTTGGTGATCTATAAACGACGCCTATGAGGAGGTTATCTTTGCCTTTGTGAGAAAGTTCGCACCATACTAATTCTCTTGCTGATTGATGTTCTGCAGATAACTTGACTTGCTGGGCACCATAAGAGGTTCTAACCCACAAAGCACTGCTCTTCATTTAAGTTATAAAAACAATCAAAACCTGGCAACTGAAATTCAACAGGTACACTTTCCCCCCGTGATTTTTAGGGAGTGTTTCTGTTATACAAATAATGTCTGTGCACTCGTGTTCGATCACAGTTAATCGTACACTTATTTTGTTCACAACAAAATACGAGTTCGTGTAAAAAC
Source organism: Hyalella azteca (assembly GCF_000764305.2). Taxonomy (NCBI): domain Eukaryota; kingdom Metazoa; phylum Arthropoda; class Malacostraca; order Amphipoda; family Hyalellidae; genus Hyalella; species Hyalella azteca. The sequence goes on along the minus strand of NW_025946203.1, from coordinate 49,205 downwards.
ACTTTAAAGCTTTGTGTGCACTTTCACTTTGATGCATGCTTTTGCTTCTTGCATTATTTACAGGCCTGGATCTATGGACATGTATTGGATAATACAGTGAAATAATACAGCAAATACAGTACTGTATTGTACAATACTGATATTACAGTATAATATTCATCAATTCTTCTGTCAATCCGAAAAATGGTCGTAAATCTTTTGATAATTAAAAATGTTAATTTTTATTCATGTTTCCACAATAATGCAAATAAAATAAAGCCAGATTTCGAGTCTGGAACAAGTGAGGACAGTGTGCACGATTTGTGTGTAGAGTTTGGGTAGGAGAAGTGTGCAGCCAGACGTAGCATGTGACGTCAGAAGGAAGCTCGAACGAGAAATTTTACCACGTGAGGCCTTTTGGGCTCGATAGATCGTTGGGATCACCACATTTATCCTGCCTCTCCACCTTGCCGCAGCCAATTACCGGCTTTACCGATCCTTCCGTTTTGCTGCAGGAAATGAGGTTAGGTTACGTTCTGTTTGGTATGATTCGGTGGAGAGTCAGAGTAAGTGTGGAGGGGTTACACATCTGTAGCCTGTTCGGGTGGATGTTTGTTGTTCCAAATATGATGGTCCTTGATGGGTGTGAACTGTTATAGCGAACATGTGTGTGTTTCTATGTTTGAAAGCAGCCGTGGAGTCTGTAAGGAATTAGACATAAATGGCTACGGCAATATTGCGTTGTATTTGCTGTTTTGAATTTCGCAATTTAATTTTTTAAGTATCCTTAATGTCAGTGATGGATTAGATGATTATATAAATGATAATAGGGATCTATGTCTGTGACTTGGTTACTAATCTTTTTTGTTCGAGTGCCGGAAGTTGTGTCGTAGAATGCAAGTGAGGATCATAGTGAAAGAAGATGTTTGATGTGTCTTGGATGATGATGTTTATTAACAGCTGATATATTAGCTTTGTTACGTCTAACGTATTCGAATATTTTCAAAGAGACTGCGTCTTTCACATAGAATAGAATAGAATAGAAGTGTCGGCACTGAAGAAATAGGCCCATGGCCTGTTGCCGATTTTTGAATTTTTCGTGACTTGATTCACAAGGGATCCGGCCTTTGGAACCCGATCTTTCCATAACTGACGATTGATTGAGATAGCTGCTGGACTTATTACCTGGTCCGTAATTTGCTAGGTATTTTAAGACTGAACATATGCTCTTGCATAGCTTCGTCTATAGTCTGTTCGTGAAGGCGTTCATACACGGAGCTATCATACATAGCGCTATCATCCGTATTCCTACTCGTTTCGTTAAGTGGTTCCTGGGGGGACTTAAATGGGATATTTACAGCGTCAGTATTGTTTACGGCTAGTCTAACCCGAGCCCAGAGATAAATGATTCATTATATTGATCGTCGTTGTTTTTTTTCCTGTGGTCTCGGTCTTCTTTTCGAGTAATTTTTACCAGTGGTGGAGGCTCATTCATATTCGTAATCATCCTCGGTTTGCAGTTCCGACTGGTTCAGTGTTATCGTCTGAGGTCGTCATTGTCTATGAATTTGGTTCTAAGCCGAGTTAAAATTCTAAGCTGCAACCGGCGATGGTCTTAGCCGGCTTAAGCCGGATAGTGCCGTGAAACAATAACCGGCTAACTGCGTACCTCTACATACATCACACGTATACGTGCACCGTGCCTCTACGTGCATGCCACACCTACAAGCACCCCACTTCTCGTGCATCGCACGTCTACGTGAACCTTACCTCAACAGGCATAAACCGTAGAGTCAAGAGAGATAACATGATAAAATGGCCAGCATTTTCAGCCAGCCCTACTGTCTTCTCCGAGTCATGAAAACTATTTAAATTTTTGAGAAATTCATAAATAAACTAGGTTATTTTTCAAAGCCTACTTTTCAACTAGCCTGTAAAACAAGTTAATGACATATTTCAAAAAGAAATAAGACCCAAAAAATTGTAATTCATAAATTAACCTCGAAGATTTCCAATCTGTCTCGCGGATTTTGCGTGACACGTCCTGACCTCACTCCCATTTCCAGGTATCGCTGGCAGCAGCGCAAGATCCTGCGGCAACACCAGATCCCTGTCACCGTTCCGCTCTCACGTAAGTGCAGAAACTGCCCACCAACGCAGTAATAAGCGCTGTGTTCAGTATTTGTTGTACATGTGCTGGAAGTATCTTACACGCACTTATGCGTCGCGGGCCGAAATTGCCCAGTCAAAGTTGATGTTTCGATATCTCATGTCATTAAAATAAGGTGCAATTTCTTGAAAATATATATACAGACATTGGATTTCAAGGAATATGTTACTCTATGCAATCTTAACGTCTTGTAGCTGGCACATCGCACATTTGACTTTGAACACGAAGTATAATAGTCCGGGCGTTAAGCATACACTGGTCTATCATCGATTCTTGTCATTGTTTTGACCGATCAAAAACCGATTTTTCTATCAAAAAACCGATCTTTTACAGCTTTTCTGAGTGCTTGTCTTTTATAAGTTCAAAAAGGGAAAGACAGGTCTAGTCCGAGATTTACCGCATAGCAAGGTCTAGTCTGTTTATGAACGACTTCATCGCCGAGGCGTCCGCGGCGTCAGCATGACGGAATAATTCCCAAGAAAACAAGCATGAATCTTATAAGACGATAGTTGTCATGTACGCATACTGACCTGCCTGCGTCTCACGGGTCTACGTGGCCAACGAATGAACTATGATTACGAGTGAACAAATGGTGGACTATCGTTAGGCCTGCTGTATACAAGTTCCTTTATTCTGATAGTTCGAAAATCGTTTGATCAACATAGGACTCACCGCAAATCGTTCAACCACGATAGGAGAAGCACTCTTCCTGACGTAATAAGCGTATAGCGGCTAACTTAAATCAATCACTACGGTAGGAGAAACGCTTAATTGCGTGCAATTAAATTTTCAAAGCTATATAATGAAACCGTATTCTTTCATGCTGTGAGGTCCAATTTTTTTATCTCTAGTTCAAGAGAAATCAAACATTCAAGTCAAACGTCTGTATCAGTTATATTTCAGATCTTTTCCAACTTACTATTCCAACTCATTTATGGTCATATTTATGTAGACCATGCCATTTGGCGACTGAATGTAGAAAAAATATTTTTATCGAAATGCTTGGCATTCTAAAGGAAGGTATCAGTGAAAGTTTTGATGACTAGATAAGTGAGCGACAGGTCTTAATCATAATCCTATCCATAAAACAAATGATGCTCTGAAGAATAAGTATTCAACTCAAAATAAGTTGAAAGCATATCTTCTGTGCAAGATACCTTATTAATTTTTTTTATTATCCCATCAAAGATGGCGATCTCCAAGAAATGGAAACGATCCGAAAAAATTTCGAAGGAAGTTGGGAGCTTGCTCCGAAGTACGTCCGGAAGATATTAAATCTTGAATGCAGTGATAAGCAACAAAATCATTCATATAAGGAATATGTGAAAATAAAACACAGTAAATTCTCTGAAGGTACGTGGAAGAAGTTATGTCCAAACTGGCGATACCGTGAAATTTTCGAGGACAAAACTACTTCTGATGATATGGATACAACGGAACTCTTTGCCCTGTTCTGTGCACTCTTCCAAACCAAATATAGCGAGAGTGACATAAAAGAACTGAAGACTAGATTAGAAGCTGTCAAAGACATAAGAAATGAAATAGCGCATGAGGGCAGCGCTATGAAAAATCCGAACAAACTTCCAGAACTCCATAACAAGTTGCTGGAGCTCATCCAAGTGGCAGGGAAGTTTTACAAACTCCCGAGGCGTGAGGTAAAAGCGTTGGAGGTTGAGTTGCGAAGCGATATAAGCAGGGGGTTTTCTCCTAGTGATCTGGAACAGACTTATTTCTCTCATTGCTTGTGCAGTGAAGGGAAACAAAATGCTGGGCGTCTCTTGGCAAATTTCACCAACGAAATAACCTGCGGCGTAGATCATCTCAAAGTGTCGGCTGACTTTTACCCACCGAAACTAACGCTGCCGGATGAAGACGAGAAGAAATTTCCTTACACAGAAGTATTCGAAGCTACGACAAACGTTGTTATTGTGTCTGGCGTTGCTGCAGCTGGCAAGACGACGCTACTCAAGACCTTAATCCAACAGTTCCTTGGATTGCAGTGCGAAGTCCCAGACTACCTAAAAACTTTCGACCTCCTTGTCTTCATCGAGTGCAGGGATGATACTAAAGACAAGTTGCATCAAGTTGTTCGCGTGCACTTCGGAAACATTTGCTCAAAAATAGGCAAAGAAAATGTTATGCAAGCTCTCTCGTGTCTTGTCGTTCTGTTCTTGGTCGACGCATTTGACGAGGCCAATGGAAATTCTATGGCGGTGCTGCGAGAATTGTTTCAGAAAACATGGCACTCCGAGTCACGCATTATTATCACAACTCGTACAAAAGCAATTGAAGAACTCGAGCAGTTCATTCGCCAGAGTAGTTTTACTCATTACCATATCACTCCTCTCTCAGAGCTGGCGGAGCAGTTGGAGTTTATCAGAGGATGTAAGAAAAATCTAACCAGTGACCCAGTTCTCTGTGCAGCGATGCAAGATCGATTCTCCAAACTGAACCCCGAAGTTAGAAGATTGTTAACGCAGCCCATTTCTCTACTTCAGTTCTGCACCATCTTTCTAACTTCTCCAAAAATGATCGACAATTGGAACAGCGCAAAAGACTTGTCAAGGGACACATTGATGCTATACAAGACAGTAATTGAAAGAAAATTGTGCGATTCGCACGTACCCGACAAATCAGTTCTGATCAACAAGATTTTCAAGGTCATCGGCAAGTCCGCCTTGAAGTATCTTTCCATGGACAAGATCGCCTTCTCCAAGGACGAGTTCTTGCTGTTTGAACGAGAATGCCACGACCAAATGACCGCACACAGTGCCGCCATGGCAATCGACTCAAAAGTTTTTCTGTCCCTAATTTTCACCGTCAAAAGAAATTTGTCTGGAACCACTGCTGCCACATACTCATTTAATCACAAATCAATACAAGAAAAATTTGCAGCACTGTTTGTTTTCGAAGAACTGAAGAACGACAAGTCTCTCCATGAAATACTAGGCACAACACAGGCGATGAAGGCGAGGTGAGATTACAATTTTGTGTGATATGCCTGTAGAAATAAAAACAATGCATTTAATCTTTAAAAGGGCAAGAAAATGTCCATCAAACATCTGCCGTGCAATATAACATGAGTAATTTATATTTAAATGAATTTCTTAATTCATGTAAACAAAATCTTGCTACAATTTCGAAAGATATCAATACCAAATATGACTACCAAACGCATCGACGGAAAATGATCATGATCGGGCTGTATTCAATCAATATTGTTTCGTCGTGTCCACTTGCAGGGCTACAACTCCTATACTATATTGGATGGCCCTTGCAGCCAAGCTGTTGCAAAAAACAGTGAACAACTTAGGACCTGGGAATGCAAAGCTGCACCTTGTTTCTAAACAATCCTTAACTTGGTCGTTCATCTATGAAGAGATAAATGGTTAATAGTTGAAATGCACCCTCAATTCTCCGTAACAGATACTCAAGTCATAATTTCGTTAACATCCCCCAAAAAGCTCTTTCGATAGATCTTCAGCTACAGACCCTTTCCACAATTTTATCCGATTACCTAGAAATGTATGTTTTCCTCTCTCCAGCACATATGATGCCTAATTAAATCTGTCGTTTTATGCTGGCCTAAAAATGCATAAATAATTTTATTGATTCATGCATATTTTATTACAGCTTCCTGGATATACTGCCGTACGTCATGCAAGACCTAAGCAGCAGTCCGTTGCTGTTCCAACGCCACTGGCCTGAACTGAGGGAAGTCATTACCGAAACTGGGCTCTACAGCTGCGATGACTGGCAAAACTTGCTGCTCCAGGGTCCTGGCCTCATCGAGCTGGCGAAACACGCGGCCAAGATCACGATCACAGCGAGCGATGAATGGACCGTTCGCACCGGTGGGTCAGGTTAAAGAGTTGATCATTTGTGACATTAGGCGCGGTAGTGACCATTATTAGGATTACAGAGAGAAGATATTAATTGTAAATGATGCATGTCAAAACTGAAAAATTCCTTAGCAAACAAGATTTGATATCAGCAGCTCATTCTAGCATTTTCTGCTTGTAATTCTAATCTAAAATTATATCGCTAAAGGCTTCGATAATCTTTCCGTCTTCAGCTCGCAATCTGGAAGCAGCATCACTAATGTTGTCACACGAGCAACCTCGACTCATCAACATTAAATTACCGTCTGCTGAGCTGGCCGCAGCTGGCTCCAGCTGGTCTGGATTGACAAGCCTCCACCGCGGACAACTTGAGCTGCACCTCGAGGAGAGTTCCGTGGTTACACAAGCGCCATGTGAAGACCTGCTCGAGTGCCTAAACGGTTCCAGGCTAGTGACGCTTCATTTTTAAGTATTAAATTGATTCTTGACATGTAACTCATTGCCTACTCACAGCAAACTTTAGTATATATCTATACTATATATACTATATAGTATATACTTATATATAGTATATATATGTTACCAAAATTTTAGCTATCAATAACATTGACGATGGTTATTTGGTTAATTGACCCCTACAGGTTACACTGTCTGTGCTTACTTTACCGGTATAGTTTCCGAATTGGAATTCACCCGTACATATGCTAGCTCTGCACCGACAGCGGCACGTAATGTTATGAATTATCTTTAGTGACGCTTGCCACGCGCAGGTGTCAGCTCACTGAGTTGGTTGGCAGTATCAGCAGTGCCGCTAGCGTCTCCGCTGTGGCTTCTATCTCCACGGCGGCCAATACGGAACTTTCCATCTCACTCTCGGCCCCCCTCAACTTGAACCCTCTGCAGGGCAAATATAAGAGTCTAGGTAAGTGCTAGGTATTCATTTGAGCACGATATTCTGCCGGTCACGTGTAGGTTCACATTTAGGACAACTCTAATCACTTTCTTCTGCAGCTCATTAACATGAGTTTAGTTGTTGTTTCATTTGCAGTAGTGAAAATCCGTCCACTGGAAGATTCTTGGGCTTCAGGGCTCCAGCCAACTCCGTCCCCGCCGTGTTCGGAGAAGCAATACAACGGGTTCGAGACACGTGAGCCCCATGCTTCTGAGGTTCGTCTGCCTGCCTATCCTCCGCCGCAACTCTGGGTACTTGACGCCAAGCCCGGCAGCCGCGAGACCATCGCTCGAGCCATAAGCACAATCGCCCCGCACACCAAAAGGTTATTTAGTCAACGTGTGAATGCCGTTAAGAAATTTGAGATAATCTACTGAACTATTGAGAACGATTTATATTGATAGAACAGAAAGATATAACTTTTTAATTTTGAACAATTCCTAGTGTGTGTTTCATTGCATGTACAACTTTCCACTGTGCCAACTAGTTTGTATCATAATGAATATTGTACGCTGCCTTTTGGTCCTTGAGCAGACTTGGCAGAATGAGACTACAGCACTGTAGGCTGACTGAGGATGAAGTATGGCAGCTGCTGCTGCATCTGCACAGCGCCGGCATCAGAAGCATCGGTGTCGGGCCGACGCGCTTCACAAAGAATCCGTAGGTCTCAGTCTTCAGACACATTCGTGCCTTTGATTTATATCAACAGAATCTCGTGACGCAAATATCTGTAATAGTTATACATGTCGTACAAGTCTGTACCGATTATAAGAGCAATGTAAGTTATAGTTATATACTCGCTGCCGTTCACCAAGCTTGGACACGTCATTTCAGAGAGGCGGGCACACGTTCATGAGAATTTCTCGCGACGGTCGCCGGACTCGCGAATTCACTTCATACTTTTTTACATTTTGAAACATATTGAAGTATCTGGAACTGACACTACAAATATTTAATTGGAGCCTACAAGCTACAGCAATATATTTTAATCAAATATATTGCAATATATTTAATTAGAATTTTATGAGAAATGTTTTCAGATTTAATGCATATACGGAATAGGAAATATAATTAACTCTATCGAACCTAATTTTATCAGGATAATTATTAAAAATAGGTATTTCTGTACGAATATTTGTTAAACCAATTCTTTCTGCTAAAAAATCGGTGAATAGAACGAGTTCAAATATCCTAATGAATTATTGTGAAATTTCATAATCAATAAGGCAATTTGCAAATTAATTCTATCGTAATCAGTAAAAATTTATTATATAGTTTGTTATTCTGATTAATAAACTAACTGGATCAAAAGCACTTCATTTTTATGAAGGTTTCTTGTGTAATAATTATTAGTGTTGATTCTATCTAAACTTACAATTCGAATCCCCTGCCACCGAACAGTGAAGGGCACCTGGAGCTATTTGTGGCGGACGACCTGCCGGACTTTACAGGGTGAGTTTGTTGTGACCTTGCCTTCCCTTGCTTAGTGCTGGGTGATCCAGACTCAACCTTGTGAGTGTACTGGGTCTAAAATACTTCACTTGGGAGTTTCATGTGCATCAAATAACTTTACTGCTTTTAGATTAATCATAAATATTTTGCAAAGCGATCCTAGAAGTGTGAGTCGTTCATTGTTGTCTCATTCATTCCAAAATTGTTTTAACATACCTATATTTGCGTGCCATATATCAGTAAACAAACAATGCAAGATTTTCCTTTGGACGTTCATCACTTGGTGTTTCATACAATCGACAAATCCAGAGTCGATCATTGCCCATGTGAGTGACCATTTTTATTCGCAGGACTGCGAGTGCCGTGCAGCAAGTCATCGCTCAGCTACAGTCCCGGGACGCCGGGGACTTCGAGGCCCAGTGGCCGGAGCTGAGGAGGGCGATGGAGGAAGCGGGCGCCTCAGCGCGGCACTGGTGGGAGGTGCTGCTGAGCCGTCCTCACGAGCCCGCGCTCGCCGAGTTCGCTGCTCGAATAACTCGGATGTGCTTGAATCTTGGAACTGGAAAAAATAGGATGATTCGTGCGCGGTTCTTTGATACTTATCGTATCGAGGATACATTGTTGAATCTAAGATAAACGTGGGTTAAATTAAAAATTGTATATAAATTTCATTTTAAAGTCAAGAAGTTAAAGTTAAGCTAGTGACATGGACGATGTGTGTTCAATTATCGTTTATTTCAAAGATCTTTTGAATGGATCTTTTTTAATCAAAATCAAAACTGGTCTAAAAAGTAATTTATGTTCAGTCAAAACCAATTATTACTATTCAAGTAGAAGTTAAATTGTCGAGAATCGTCAGAACTGTAGAATTATCGTTGCCGAGCAATGCAAGGATTGCCTGATAATATAATGCATGCAATATGTTCGCCTTTTAAATTTCTGTAATGCATCGAGGGCAAGAATTTATACGACGAGTCTATCCGAGAATTTCCTATATATTATTCATTTAATCTTCTAAATTGCGAAATATTCTTCGTAAAAATGTCTGCGTGATGGCACTCCTAGGAATAAATCCCGTTCAGCCGTGTTGAGCATTCAACAGAAATTAAAGTTATTCAAAATGAATAAAATTTTGTCGGCTCACTATGCTAGGGTAACTTGTGAAATGTGCTACACCCATTAAATCTTGAATTAGATTTCAATTGATTCCTGCTCATTTAGTTCCAACTCTCACACATTCTCAACTTCCTACAGTTCCAAGATCAAAAGTTTCCAGGGGCACATCAGGACGGAGGCAGGCATCGCGGCGCTAGCTTCAGCGGCCGCGTCAGCGTCTATACACATCAGGGTCGAGGCGCCGCTCAACCTCAGCGCACTGCACGGGAAATACGCTGAACTGCGTCGGTATTCTCAGTGTTAGAAGCCAGCACACATCAAATGTGTTAACGTATTAGTTGAACGGAATTGTGCTTCAAAAGTCGCTCATTTATGAGAGTAAACCTCGCACATTTTTTTTCCAGTTATGGCTCCGAGAAACATTTATGTCATGCTAGAGGTTAGTTATTTATAAAGATTAGTTATTTTGATTATTGGGTGGCATTGTTATTTAATACGCCTAAAGAATTCGCTGCTCCTACTGCTTCAAGCAATTTATGCTTATTATATCGCTTCTTTTATTTGATTTCGAGGCGTCATCGCATGGATGCCATTTGCTTCTGAAGTCTTTCATTTGTGAGAAGAAAAGATCCTGTCGTTTTAGCGTCTGAAATAACACCATTAGCTCCTGCTGTGAGAATGGCTTCATGACTCACGCTACTCTCTACTGCTTGGATATAATTTTGCTCCTAAACTCGATTTAGCACAAGTGCTTTTTTCAAGCAACTGGTAGCAGTTATATCTTTTTTCGCAAGTAACTGTATATACATTAACCTGTAAATACATTAACATTAACAAGTAATTTACCTGGTATTTGTAAGCGGTTTTTTATTGGTAGAGTTTAAAGATCATCGTCACGAAAAATTTACCTGCCAGCGATTTAACGAAACGTTGGTTCTTACTCCTGTCACTGAAATTCATTGTACATCTCCTGCAAAAAGTCCTCTCAATATCGGGGTATATCCTAATATGCAAAAACGTCCTCTCAATACAGTATGTTTAGGAAAAAAATTCACTTTGAATTTTCCAACCAGGGCATAAACCCATGGTCGCGCTCTATGAGGCATTTCTAGTTAAAATTCCTTTCACTACAAGCATTCACAGCTCATAAAATTAGGCAGAGTTTATTTCATTTCCCCCGTAAACAGTGCACACATGTTACGTATTAGAGATTGACAAGGTAATTTCATGGAATATTTGCCCAACAGACGTTTGCACGCCCGTACTTGACACGGCTGTTGCAGCAGCGCCTCTACCAGCCCTGCCTTCTCCCGTGCTGCAGGTTCTCAGCCCCGGTGCTGGCACCTGGGAGGCCGTGGCCAGGACGGTGCTGACTTATGCACCAAGATGCAAGAAGTTAGTCCATTTGCGGCCTTGGCGTAGCTAAAAATTTAGAGTTTATGTGTCATTTTATGGTTTAATTACCTGTCACATAAATATGAATATCGTTAAATGACTAACATGAACATCAATTAGCATAATTTACCACAATGTCAACAGTTGGGCTAAAATGTTTTCATAGTTAGTGTTAATCTTAAAAACATTGAAAATTTTGAACTGTTAACGTTTTCACGACTTGTTGCGAAAATGCGAGAAGTGTTTGCGTAATAACTTGATGGATGTATGCAACAACAAACTCCGCTAAGGGCTGGCCGTAAGAAAGATTAGTAAAACGAGTGCCTAGTCATGCGTACAGTTGCAGGAAAAGGGTTATGGGTCGGGTTTTGAAGGATGGATACCGCATTGGTCAAGACAGAGAACAAAAATCCTCATTCTTCTTATGGTCCAATTTTTTTTAATATCAAACTAACTGTTTCATTTACCATCTAATTCCTGATCACAGGTTCTTGGCAATCGAACTGTGCCAGTCTGCGCTAAGCGAGGAGGAGGAGCGCCTGCTGCTGATGCTGCTACACGAGAGGCACATCAGGACGAACGATGCAGGCACCACACGCGCCGAGCCCCACGGGTATGGATGGAGGCAGGGCTCATTTAGCTATTCCTCCTTCTTATCTAATTAAACTTGCCACAATAAGCATGTCACCCATTGCACGTTATCAACAATTATTTATACAACGGAATTAACAATTTGACTAATCAGGGGTAATTTATCACCACTTTCCACATTTTTAAGCCACTTGTACAAGGGATTTAGGCGTGAGTTTTTTGTGGCATAAAATGACTTCATTGAGAGATAACATGGGGTGGGAGTCAGACCTAATTGCAGGTAGTAGTCATTTCTGCCCCAGGCACCGGTAGGACAACGATATCTTATTCGTGTTACCTGCCGTTAAGCCGCTAGTTATCCTACTGAATATATTTTGGCGTGGAAAAGTTGGCAATCTCTGTAATCGTTTTTGATACAATGAAATTACCCATCTCTCATCCTGCTGCCCAATATTTTTATCATAGACAGGTAGGCATTTATAGGTAATTGCATATCGATTTGGCTACCAATGGTAATAATTCTGCTCCTAATTTGCCACACTTCTCTTTAGTTTCACTTCTTGTTGTTTATCTGATACAAATCTTATAATCGATATTTAACACACATCTTCCTGTCTAATCGATCATATCTGCCTGTCCAAAGTTGGAGACAATGCTCGAATCAATTGACATGATAAATAATTTAAAAATGTAAAAATAAAATTTGATATTAAAGAAAAATTTCGAAATAACTTTTTTTAATGTTTGAAAGACGTTGGCATCGGAGACATTGGCCGCTTTAGAAGTGTTATCTTTAATAAGTAATTTTTAAACACATATTATTGCCCTGAAAATCCCACATCTTTTCATACTTGGTAACGGTAAACACTTGAAATAATTTATCAACACGAATCTATGAAGTTTGAATGAAGTTTTCGCACCGTAAAGTTTTGCATGAACATTCGAAATTTACTAAATTTTTTGTTTTAATTGTAAATTCTTTCCCATATATTTTTTAATTCATTCTCTACAACTTAAAGTGCGTTGGAAATTCTCCGTAGATTCCGCCGTTGGAAGTACTATGTTGACGGATGCTAATGACGCATCAATGTCTGAAATGATTATAATCGTGTATATGAGTTGTAGGTCGCTCGTGACTGATGGGTTTAATGGAGGTCAAAATTCTCGATCGATTTCCTCAATTAGCGTAATCGGTGTTCGTGCGACGGCCATCCGGTGAAAAATTTGCCGATTTAATCTTTATAGAATATCGATTTATTCCAGACCAGTGGTTTCCTGATGAATTGCCTACAAGCCGCTGTGTAGCAAATTGAGCTTTTCGAAAGATGCAGCTTTGCCAAGGTTCTATTGCGGCATGTTCTATGGAAAGTAAAGCTTCACGGGAGATATTCCGTAGTTGAAAATATTTGATTTAGTGCAGGCATTGGAGCATCGCAAAACTTTGGTTCTGTAGCGTTGATTGGGTTCACGTGTGGCTAACTAAAACAGTGATGGGAAAAGTTGATCTCAGTTTATGCTGTCGTGTCGTTTTTTATGCAGTATAGTTGGGTTGCACGAGCGGCGTTGTTTTTTCAGGGAGGCTATAGGTTAGGACTCGGAGAGGCTTCACCAAGAACTTTATTAGTTTGTGGGAGGCATTTGCTGTGGAATACTTGACATTTTCTTCAAGTTGGACAAGGAATCCAACTTGACCTTTCGGTGGGGTAAGGAATCTGACTATACGTCCTGTGCGCATCGCGGTGCAAAAGACAGGTCTGGAATCGTAACATGTACTGTTTCCTGCTCGAGTCTTGTTGGTATCGACATAGCTCCGATGGCTTTCATTTCTTATCGACAGCGCACAACGAAGGCGACTCCGCCTCTGCGAAGAACCTCCGGCAACCTTCTCACCGTGACAAGCGCCTGGGGAGCAGAAGTGAGCGAAGGCATTCAGGCTGGGGGATGCCTACTTTGGTGGGATCCTCGCCGGTTAATAATGAAGTGGAAATATCAACCGCATTGTCATGCATTTGAATGATAGTTCATTTGTCTGTTGCTGACACCCATGACGTATCTCTGGAGTGGAATTTAAGAGGTTCAGATACTTGATGCCTGATTGTACTTTGTGAGACGCGAGATAAGAAATAGAGAGTATTCTGATGGTAAATGAAATGTGTAGCGTTATTATCGGCTGATTGTTTATGTTTCCTCTGCTGCCGTATCCTAAGAAAACTTCTAGCGCGATGTAATCCGCTGACTTTTTTTAATCGCTATTATTATTGCGCTAACATCGCCCTCAAGTGCCGTAAGTGGTTGTTTATATGGTCTGCGATGGGTTTTAGTAAGCATGCCTATTCTTATAGTAACTGGCATGAGATCGAATTTGAGGGAAGGAAATAAGCATTATAAACGTTACATTAGTTATTTCTCCCTTAGTTTTAATATCACCTTTGAGTTGGCCTCATTTTGCATGTTAAAATTGTCACTGCGTCCCGAGTAATACGCTGTTCTATTGATCCAGTTTACTAGGGTGTAAATAATACTGGTGTTGTCGAAATGAAGGTGGATATATAAAATGATAAAGTAAGAAGTGGTCGTGAATATTAGGTTTTAAATTATTCCATTAATCATCAGGTGCCTACAGTGCAGTAATCTACAATGTTAGTCTATTTTTATTACAAGATCTAAATTTGTGTTTTTTTTTGTGTTTGCAGTTATAGACTCTTCCTTGACTTATTCACCTAGGAAAGGTAAAAAGTGAAACCTAAAGTGAAAGTCCTACAAAAACCCAATGCTTATAAGTTGAATATTTTTTGTACATAAAATTAGATTCATTTTCAGTTCAGTTTTATTACTCCTTTCTTTGATATCATGAGTACTTTCCATTTAATTACACGTTAATGTCGGTGGGTAAATGACTTTTTTATCTTCATATATATATATTCATTTAATGGGCACCGAGACCATACTTGTGGATACAGTTTGAAATGAAAAATAAGAAGAGTTGGCAGAGGTGGCCAGGTCTGAGAAAAATGAAATTAGACGAGACGAAAATTTGTGATAATTTCGTAGCAAAATTACGCAAGGCTTTTTTCGAACTATGACTCGTTTTTTGTTCGTACATCTCGAAGCTGGTAATCAGTTTACTTCGCCCTGAGGTCTAATTTAGAAAAAATTCTCGGAATAATCAGATCGTTGTTTTCAATACAATTAAATTTTTTTAATACTAAATTTACACATTCACCTGATGTGGCGATATTCAACGTGAAATTAACACAAAATGATTGTTTTAAAATCACTTATGCTGATTATGTTTAGAGTCATCGTGACGAGCATTCTTTTGCAACCATTCCTCGCACCTACTAACGGCTGCCGTCGCGGCTGGAAGGATTTATTTATTTCTTAACAACCCAAGAGCAGTAGAATTCTACCAAAGTTCCCTCATAATTTTAAGCGATAATTCTAGAGAAGAAGCTCAGATCAGGAGTTTCCACTTTCAACAGTGAGAGCAACAAAGTTTGAGTTTGTCCGAGCTGCAGCTATGAGAACGATTGAAATATCACCATAGCATTTGAAATCACCTGCACGGCAACACACGGGCTGCACGGCAACACACGGGCTGCAGGACAACACACGGGCTGCAGGACAACACACGGGCTGCACGGCAACACACGGGCTGCACGGCAACACACGGGCTGCACGGCAACACACGGGCTGCAGGACAACACACGGGCTGCACGGCAACACACGGGCAGCACGACGACACACGGGCTGCACGGCAACACACGGGCTGCACGGCAACACCCGGGCTGCACGGCAACACCCGGGCTGCAGAAAGGATGCTGAGGAAGGCAATGTTATTGGTAAAAGTTCTACTCTCGTGGTAAGGGATCCATGTGATCAGTTGCAAATTTCGCAGTTTGTCTTTTATATGCCGAAATCGCGGAATTGCCGATTCTGTAGAATCGGCAGCCAGGTTGACGAATCAGTAGAATGAGCATTTCTATACTATAGGAATCTGGGGTTAGTTCAATCAGCCAATTTTTCATATTAAAATATAAAAGAACTTGACCCAAACTTGACCTAACTTTTCTAACTCTAACTGTCGATTTATGTTCTAACTTTTATTCTAACGCCCGATTTTCCGAATCAGCAGCGAAATGCTGATTCTACAAATTCAGCAAACTGGACGCAGATTCCATAGAATCTGTTATTCCGCGATATTGGCGCGACTTCTATAATTAATTGGTTATTTTGCACTGCAAATGAATCTCAACGCAGTGATTCACAGCCTAGTTTTATTTCGTGACGTTTTGGCAGCGAATTTAGTAGGTTAAATAGTCTTAATGATGGTTGGAATGGTTCTGGCGTTGTTGGAATGTTTATAATGTTTAATAATATGATAGAAGTTATGGCTCGCAAGCTATGTTAGATCATATGTGATGATTTTCGAGAAGATCTTGCGATATTGTCAAGGATCTCGTTATCAGGGGCCGTATTATCAAAACTTCGTAAGTACGCAAAATCGACTTACGAGTGGAGTAAGTGCTGACTTGATGACGTAACTCTAGAGGTGGTATTATCAAAACATTTGCGCGGGAAGATACGTAACGTAACAGTACGCCTGCTCGGAGATGTCGTAAGTGAAGTTCCCCACAAGTTTAGAGTGTCTGCTGAAGCGATAGGAAACTATTGATTTACTAGCAAGTAGCAACACCTTGATTTGTGATAGAATTTTGTCAATAATCAGACAGCGCGGATTATACACGCATAGAATGATGGCTCTACTTGTGATGGCTCCACTACTTGATCGTGCAACATTTGCACGATCAAAATATGTGATCGTGCTAAGCAGTGCTACTGGAAAAAAATTCAATTCATTTTTCATAATTTTTTCATTCATTTTCAAAAATTCAATTCATTCATTGCTTCTAGTCGGAACTTTATATCTCTACCAACCATAATTTTTAGCTCCGTACACAGATTTCTTCTTCAACTCACGCTGTTTATTAAATAGAGTTCACAACTATTTTAGAACGGCTTTTTCTGGGCTAACAATGAGCAATACCGACTCAATACCGACAGACAGCATTCGATAGTCGATACCATCGAAGGCATCGATTCCCGCCATCGAAGTTCACAGAATGTAAATAGTTGCAAATTCCGCAGACTTTGCCTATATCTGCCGAAATCGAAGAATTGCCGATTTTATGGAATCGGCAGCTGGCAGGTTGACGAATCTGTAGAATGAGCATTTCTATAGTATAGGAATCTTGGGTTAGGTCAGTCAGCCACGTTTTTTGAATATTTAAATATAAAGGAACTTGATCGAACTTGACCTAACCTTTTCCAACTTAAACTGTCGATTTATGTTCTATCTTTAACTTGTTGTAGAATCAGCATCGAAATGCTGATTCTACACATTCGGCAAACTGGCGGCCGATACCATAGAATAGACAATTCCGCGATATCGGCACGACATATACAATTAATCGGTTATTTTGCAATGCAAATGGATCTCAACGCAGTGATTTACAGCCTAGTTTTATTTTAGTCCTTTCTGTTCATCCTTCCTTATCAGTTCCTTTCTGTTCAAGAGGAAAGTGTTGGCAGGGAGTTGAGTGGGTTAAATATTCTTAATGATGGTTGGTTTACAGAAGCTCCTGACATTGTTCGAATGGTTATACTGTATAAGATGATGATAAAAGTTATGGCTCGCAAACTATGTTATAGAGTATTTGCGATGAACTGCGAGATCTTTCGACATTGTCAATTATCTCATTATATGAACCAGGGATGCCAGATGGCCTGAAAAATGGACAAGTCCGCCGGCAAAAAAGGCACGTAAATCAATATATACCGGCATATTTGTAGCTTTCGGTGTACAAATTCCATTTTCCTTTTTCGAACTTTTCAAAATTTAATAAGGAAGTACAGTCATCATAAATTTTAGCCGACCAACGCAATCGAAAAAAAAACTAAATCGCGAAAGTTGTCCGGAAAAAGATCATCTCGCAACCCTGAATTCTGAACTGAAATAATTCAAAACAAAACATTACGACTCATCAACAAGACGCACTGGCCCGACTTCGCTCCTACACAATAACTCCTGTTGAACTTTAATGCCGACATAATTGTACTTTATTACACCAGTACAATTGTCATATTGTCGTGACCCCGGAAATACTTGAGTTTAGGCACAACATTTCCTTTGATTGATTCTCTTCAACAAATGGGTAACTAAATTTGATTTGCTTTTTCGAAATTTAGATCAATAGAGTAACGAGTAACGTTCATTTATTCAACATTTAACTTCACATCTACTATCAAATCTGTCTCCTGAGTTGAAAAACATTCTATGATGAACTGAATTCCTAATGGAGGCGAAACAACATCACCTAACGCGATATTATTAACGCAATTCAACCTTATTCGTAGTCTTGTGCTTCGCTTCAAGTTCAACTTCCCATACAACTTTGAAATAAAAATTGTCTTTAATTCAAGGTACTGTTGTCGCACGTCAAACTTCATACCTGGATTTCGATTTGGAAAAAGTCATCACTGAATATTATCAATATTAAAAATGCTCCATCTCATTAACTCAGCGGACACATACAATTTTTCACTCACTCCCACTCTTCGGGTCCGCCATAGGAGGATGAGGAAACGTTGACTGTCGATTTGAGCCCGCATCCGGGCCACGCTCCAACCGCAAGCAGCATGACAGCACTTGGAGCAACCACCTTGCGGTCAGCCCTAACAACATTCCATCATGTGGTCAGCCCCAACAACAGCCCATCATGTTGTCAGCCCTAACAACACTCCATCATGTTGTCAGCCCTGACAACATTCCACCATGTTGTCAGCCCTAACAACATTCCACCATGTGGTCAGCCCTAACAACATTCCACCATGTGGTCAGCCCTAACAACACTCCATCATGTTGTCAGCCCTAACAACATTCCACCATGTGGTCAGCCCTAACAACATTCCATGTTGTCAGCCCTAACAACAGCCCAACACGTGGTCAGACCTAACAACATTCCACCATGTTGCCAGCCCTAACAACTTTCCATCATGTTGTCAGCCCCAACAACATTCCACCATGTGGTCAGCCCTAACAACACTCCATCATGTTGTCAGCCCTAACAACATTCCACCATATCAGCCCGCGAAGTGGTCAGGCCTAATGATATCCCATCATGTGCTCACTCATAGTCAAAGTCCATTAGTTGGCCATGTTCCCCTGAGACGCAGGCAGGTCATTGTGCATACATGACGACCATGTGCTTTTTAGATTCATGAGAGTTGAAAGTCGGGACATTATTGTCCATCAAGGAGCCAATTGTTAACGGGATTCAGAGAGCGTTTTATCTCAGCATTATTGTTAACAAATTGATTAATATCTAATCATTCGGAAGGTAGCACATATATGGCGTTCGTAGAGATGCTTGTTTTCTTGGAAATTGGTTCATCGTGCTAACGTCGTTAACGCACCGAAGTTGAATTTATTCATGAACAGACAAGACATACAGTGTCGAAAAGATTAAATTATAGTTTATAGATCTTCTATCAATGTAATGACAACTAATTGGGAATATTCAAATTTATTTTTCTACCATTACATTTTAAAATTTAACGCAGTCATTCAGCGGCCAGGCAGGTCGCGACTTTGTTTAATCGGTTTTTGAGGCTTTCCCTCCAGCGAAGCCGAAGTCGAGCAACGTTGGTCGTCAACATACAGATTATCTTCAGCCACCATCCTTGCTACTCCCACCTGTGTCGTTCCCGTTGCCAACCTTTGTGCCCATCCGCGCGTTGGATTATCGTCGTGGCTCCGTACGGATGATGGACTAGGCACTACCACCAACGAGACGACTCCTCACCTGGGCTCAGAAGAGCTTGCTCTTATATTTTGAAGCCGTAAGTCGCTACCCTACCCTGTGCCGTGGTTCAGTGACTGTGAAGCGCCTTCAGTGTAAGGTTCAGTGAAGTACCTTAAGTTTGCTTTGCTAAGTTCCTCTAATTTAATGACATCCATCCGGCTAAAATTTTTCTTCATTGTAGAGTAACTAATTATATCACATTCCTTTCTCGTTGCCTATTTCCTACAATTAAATTATAACTGATTTTAACTGATAATTGATTAAAATTGACATTGATTAAAATTGATAATTTATTAAAATTGACTATTGATAAAAATTTTTAATTGATTAAAATTGATAATTGATTAAAATTGATAATTGATTACAATTTATAATTGATGAAAATTAATAATTTGTTAAAATTGATAATTGATTAAAATTGATAACTGATTAAAATTGATAATTGATTAAAATTGATAATTGATTAAAATTGATAATTGATTAAAATTGATAATTGATTAAAATTGATAATTGATTAAAATTGTTAATTGATTAAAATTGATAATTGATTAAAATTTATAACTGATGAAAATCAATAATTTGTTAAAATTTATAATTGATTAAAATTGATAACTGATTGAAATTGATAATTGATTAAAATTGATAATTGATTAAAATTGACCATGATTAAAATTGATAATTGATTAAAATTGATAATTTGTTAAAATGATAGCTGTAAGGGATAACTGATAACCAATTTATTTCTCATTTATAACTTGGTCTTGACAGGAGTCTTATTCTTCATGTGGTCAGCCCTAACAACATTCCATCTTGCGGTCAAATCGACAAAGCCCTCAATAAAAACTATTTGAATTCCACAGGAATAGAAGCATTATCTATATCCTGATAGTATCCAAATTTAATACATAACAGGGTGTTTCTCCTCGACCTCGGTGTAAAGCATCACTGTCTGGCTCTAGTCTATAGAAGAGTTCAGCAATCGACTGATGTGGAACGAACCAACGCAACTCAAAGTATTAACACTCAAAGAATAGGAGAACAAACATGAGCAACTCAATTGAATAACACACGATACCATATCATTGGTACAAAAATCAGAGCCAACAACAAAAATTAGTATAAACCAACAATAATAATTTGAATAAATTTAGCTCATGAGCAATGTCTTCCACTCAAGATGGCGTCTAGATACTAACTCGACCGATGACTGTGGCGCCATCTACCGCTGAAGTCCAACAAACCACGGTAAATAACCTGAATGACCGAATTACGGTGAATGAACTTCGAAAACAAACGTGTACTGCATATTTTTCGCCCGTTTTTTCTAACAGTGTATGCCATCCATCTTCACGAACTTGCCATAAGAAATCTTGCCATATAATTCATATCTAAATTGGTATAGAGTACACAAAATACCTTTCACTAATAAATAATAACCCAGCTACCAATATCTTAGGTTTCTCTTAAGATCGAGGACGACAAGAACTTTTCCCCCAGGTTAGGTCGTGTAAGATGTAAGTTTTCAACTGTTAATTTGAAATCAGGTATACTCCCAATAGCTAACTCATTCAAGTAATTTTCTCTTTAGTATCTTCCTTGTTAGAAATTTCTTTTTTCGCTATATTCATAATCATATCCTTGTGTTAGAATTCCCTTTTCCAACCCGGTAGTGACTTATAACCTTGGTGACGTCAAATAAGTCTTTATAACCTCAGTCTGAACCGAGAACTATTGCGTATACGTTCAACTCATTTGCACTCACCTCTACAACCTGTAAGCTACTATGCTTACTCTACAAATAAGCACTTTATCAATAATTACCTCGTTTCTCATTTATCCTCGTAGTCACCGTCACCGGACCAACCTCAGGTGTTACTGAATTATATTTAATACGTATAAAGGTGCATAGAAAAGAACACCTCGCAGTCGATGATGAAATAACCATTGAAGATGAAGTCACCGCTTTCCAGACAAACACCACGGCATATAACTAAAATTGCATAATAGCTGCTATAAAAATTTTTTTATCTTTCTGAGTGCACACATAACTATTTCACTAAATAAGTATCCCGTATGAACTTAGCGGTAAACCGCTACGATCAGAGTGTAGCAGAATGCTATCATTTAGTCAAAGTTCCCAATATCTTTTGCGTCGGCAATGTAAACATTTTCATGAGAAAACGACAAACTATATGACCACCGACATTATTGATACATAACTTCAAGACTGCTTCATTACAACTTAAAGATCCTAGTGTATTTATAAGATATGCATACCACAGGTAAAGCGAAATTGATGAGCCATAACAATTCTTTCAAAATACGCTTTGTTTAGCTAGCGTCATTCCCAGAGACCGTACGAAATATTCTCGAATATATAACAAGCTAATAATTTACATTATATGCACTTCAATTTAAGAATTATGGAAGCTTCATTGAACAGCGTCACGCGAACATCATTTTAACGCAAGGGTGCATGCTAAGTTTTTAATATGCTTAATATTGCGAACGGATTATTGCAAGATTATTATTCCCGTAGTCATAATTATCCACTATCCACATATCCACAGCCATGTCGAGTAACTGAGGTTAGAAATATCACAACATCTGAGATATGGAGACAACCTTGCGTATTATAAATCAAACCTTAATTGTGAAAATTATGTGCACTTATTTAACTGAATAATCAAATCGAAAACAACAGTTAGCCATGAGCAAAGTGTGAACGATTGCAGCTTTAGTTATCAATTCTCCATGCAGACTTCTTACGCTCTAGAATGAATCTAATATTGAATTATGAATAAAATTTTCTCAAACAAGTTCTTTGCACCACGACATGAACTGTTTGGACCGTCTTCCACGACAAGCTTCAAGACGGCCTCAAAGCAAAACTCCTCCGCAACTGCGTTCACAGTCGTATCTATGAGACTAAACACCTAATTCAATGAGAACAAATCAAATTAAACTCTTAACATCGCTTCTATTGATTCATGAAAATGCCTCGTGCCTTCGATTCTTGCTTCATTAAATTTACTGTCGTCAGGTATTTCCGCTGTACCCGGAGGCCTCATAACACCACTATTATTATAACCGCCGTCCTCAAATTGTTTGCATGCTTCAAACTTCTTCAAATAGATGAATCATTTAAACGAGAAAATTACCAAAGATCGACAGATCCTGATTATTCAATATCGCGACCAATCAAAATCCTGATTTCTTTGGTTTCTCATTTAACCGTAGTCCGGATGTTGAGGTACAGTCGCGTATCGAATACTCTTTCTATTTCACGCATATTCTTTCTATTTCCTACAGTTCTTATGTAGCGGGCCAAATAGTTGCCTCGTTTTGTGTTCTGGGTTTCAAGCCGCCGCTCTCCTCGAAAGACGACTGAAGAGAAAAATTTACAAGCCGAACTGTCTTCAGAAGTAGCCTGATTACAGTCGGGAGCCTTATGACCTTACCTCATGATGAGTTTAGGACGTCGTAGTCCACGGTCAAGCTGATGCTCCTCATGAAGTGGCTATTGAGGACTACTAACTAAATAAAACCTACTAAATTACTCAATAGCCACTTCATCATTACCATTATTGTGCCCATCATTGCTGTATTTCAGGCGTTACGTCTTTTTAACGCTCTACGTCATCTGGACCTCTTGTTACAACGCAGTTTTTTTAGTTTATAGCTGTGGCCGTCACCTACCAAAGATTTTATTAGGGTTGTTACAATCACTGGACCATTTATGGACATTGGTTTCCATTAATCACACGTGAATAAAGCAACTAATAAAATTAGAACCCAAACAAAGACTTTTAACATAGTCGTTGAATTTACGCCGTTCAACTTTAAAGGAATCTTTTGATAGCATTCGCGTTCTCAAGCGTGTCAATATTGGCGCTAGCACAACTCTTGTAAAGATTCCAGCTGATTCTATAGGTCACATGCAAGTTAGAAAATAGCCTCCTCTACATTCGTGCCCTTCTTTTCCAGATCACAAAAATCGACAGTGCCAATATCAATGATCAAAAAGTCACAAATAGCGTTAGAATCTATCAATTTAACATTAAATGTAGTAAACTTAAGAAATTGGCCCTGGAATTTCCTCAATAAGGAATTTTATAACGTTATTATCTGTTTTTTAACAATTTTGTATAAGATTCAGAGCTGCCCAAATCTACACGGAATCTCTTGACAAAAAACAAAGCACGCAGAAGGCAGGATCGAAGTAACGGGTTGACAAGACCAGCGCCAGCCGTCGTACAGGGGCTTGAAGATTTGTGCCTATATATAAAAAGCCGTTTAATCGTTTGTAAAATAGAATAAGTGGTCAAAACTTTTAAATTTCATGTCGAAAGTTCTCCCAAACTTAGAAGTTTATTCAATTGAAAACGTCAAAAAGTATTAATAAAAATATGAATTTGAAAATATTAATACAAATATTTTCGATTAACAATAATATATAATATATAAAAGTATAATGATAAAACTATGACATTTTTATTTAATCAATTTATCAGGCACTTCTTGAACTATCGTCCATGTGGGCAGAGATATATTATGAAATAATAGGTTAAACAGAGACAATATTTAAAGTTTTATATAAGATTTTCTCTTTATCACTAAACCTACGGAAATAATAAACCTACGTTACCTCTGCATTAGTAACGATATATTACAAAGTAATTGATTCAAGAGTGACAATATATACAATTTTATACAAGATATCCCCAGTACGAACAAAGATATGATGTAATGAAGTGGAATCAAACCATCAAAACAAATTTCGGCTCGATATGTGACAGTTTACCTAAAGAATCATTTTTACGAGTAAACATGACATAGAAAACTAGAATAATAGACCGTGTACTGATGAAAATGTAAGCATGTATATGTATGTATTTTTCCGCGTCATTTAGGACAAGTGGCGTATATTAGGCGTATTAATATTTAAATTTCGGCAATAAAGCACAACGAAGGTACTTTTATTCATCCATTATGTATTGATAAAAGTCTGCAGAGCACCGACAGTCTCAGGTCAACGACAGAAGTATTCTACAAGAGTCTGGCAGTCTCACGTCACTGACAGAAGTATTCTGCAAGAGTCTGGCAGGCGATATCAATAGATGTAGATGTAGTAATTAAGTAAACAAATAAATGACAGAATCAATAAATTGCAAAGACAATTCTTTTTGTCAAGAAGAGCAGCAAAGCCAGCGTGACAAGAGGCTATAGCCTGCAGCTGCCCTACACTTGGAGTGAAGATGAGCTTTAATGAGTGTATGATTTCATTTGTTTGCATTTCTGGAGCTTGTAGAGTCTAGTTCATGTTGGATATTTTGGTAGCCCAATATTTATTTGCGAGCTCTAAATTTTCGAGTACAACGTGTTTTCGTATCCAGTTTACCGGGGTGGATAGCTACCCAGTTAAAATTTAGGGCAGGGAATAGAGCAGGCCGTCGCCGGCTGCAGAGCCGGCGTAGAGACGCAACAGAGCAGCGATAGAGCAGAAATGTCCGCTTTAGAGACGATATCGCCAGCCGCGTATCAGCGCTAATTAGCTTCTGAGTACCTGCCCAGGTGTGCTCTGCCCTGCCTCTCCTAACGTAACCTAACCTAACCTAACCTAACATGCGCCGCCTATTGCGGTAGGACCTGTTGCGCTCCGGCCAGTTGGGCTCCGGCGCTGTGAAGCAGTGGCTGTGTTGTGCAAAGCGGATTTACTGTTAGCCGGAGTTACCCACAGCTCATTGATCTGAGGCTATGTGTAGATATTGAATGCTGATGGTTGGCGTTGGGCCTAGGGCCTGTTTACGAGTCAATTTTGTAACCCACGGCTGCGCTCCCGTTTACCGTCCGTAGCTCTTATTTTAAATCGAAATAAATTTTCACAACGGCAAAATTTAACTTTGCAAGCGACGATAATTAATTCGACGTTTAACTTTTTGGAAGCTTGAAGATTTGAGTGAAATAAAGGAAATATTTCGTGTAAATCAGTTTTGTATCCTTGACGACTGACTAATTATTATTTCAAGATCTTTGGGTGTCAGATCAAGAAGACGAGTTTAACTTGTAGCGAGCACCGGAATTGCGAACTGAAGTCGGGTAGATCTTGCGTAGCAATTCAAGATTTAACAACCTTCGTGTGATGAATGAGCAGTAGACTAGCTACACACTGGCAATGATCACCTAAAATTTTAATTTAGGAGTGTGATGACCTATTTTTTGTAATTGAATTTTAGGACTTCGGGTGTGAGAAAATCACCCTACCCAACCGGAGTACAAGCGGATTTTTACTAAATACTGTGTTGTATAGTACCAAGATAGTGTTCTGAGTACCAAGATTGGAGCAGAGAGGTTCGTGTTCGAACCCAGCTGGCTCTGTGCGACAGTTCCACAGAATTGGCAAGGAGGGTGGGCGGTTATATAAAGCAGAACTGGAGCAGTGGGTTGCGTGTTCGAGACCGCAACAATCTGTGAACGTTCTGCGATGTTAAGAATTGGCGGCAGCAGACCTACGGCCTAATAAGTGCTGAAACGGCTAAAAACATAATGCCACTTTTGCTTCCATTTGAATTACTGTCACAACCTCACAGAGAGGTGGTTGTTGTGTGGAAGAAGAAACAACTGAATCAGGCACTGAATATTTTCAAAGGGTATTCAACATCCCAGCAGGTGTTGTTCAAGGTTACGAATAAAAGTAGTTATTTTTATAGGAACTTCCCCTTAACTAAGAGCCGAGATGAGGTTCCAAAGAAAGGAAAAGTTCTCCAATTTTGAGCGAAACTCCCGCCTCTCATTGGTGAAGATTGACCAGCCCAAGATGAAATGACTAACTGTGCTTTCCATGTTGCACTCCATGCATGTTTGCATGTTTTCCATGCATAAATTTCTGAATTTGAAGAACGATCGAGAGATAGGAGCCACCAGACGAGAAAGAAAGAAGCTGCAGGGCTGCTTGCGAATGGGACAAGATCAAAGCCTCCATACTTTGCAGAGATCCATCAGTGGTGAGCTGCATGGCCTCATGTATAGCAAATAATTCAGCCACTAGTGCCGTGTACGTAGGAATCAGCCGCCACCTAGTGGCCAAGTATATAGGCCAGCAGAGACAGGTCCAGTAGCAGAACGCGATCCGTCGGCATGGACTTTCAAATGTTGAGGAGAAAACTGTATCCAGAAATCTTGAGAGCAATTCTCTGCGAGTTCAGGAGGCATTGAATTGACTGTAGAGCTCAGCAAGTGCGGGCAAATGCTGGAGGAAAGATAGACATTAGTTGTAAATGTGGACATCAATGTTGTTGGAACTTGCAGCTGGGGCGGAATGTTTGGCTTCTGAAAACTTTGACGTGCTTCTACAATGAAGAGCGTTGCCACAAGGATCTCCTGACTCAGGAACCTTAACATGGATGCTACTTGATCCACTGACGACATACACATACACTTCAACCTAACATTGACTTCTCCGAGGCTCTTTTTTCATTTATTTCAAACATTCATGAATATGAACAGTCGTGGCGTAATGCGGACAGGTATAGAATTGATATAGAAAAAAGGTGCAAGCATCTTTGGTCCTCCGAACAAAATTACGAATCGTGATCCCAGGAATTAGTAATTTGTCTGCGTCCCGTCTCTTAGGCGAGGCCAAATTCATCACATAGAAAATTGTTCAACACAGAACCACCGAGAGCTGTTGCTGTGTCATCCACAGTGCGCAATGAACGAGTTTACTGCGCTCAAAATTCACATTAATCTACTTCTGGGCTGTCAGTCAACATAATATACAAGAATATATGATTTTCAACCGTGATGCAACAACGTAAATCATCGTGAGCACGTTCGCCACCGTGCGCAGATCATGTAGTACAATTAATGCATTTTCCCTAAAGCAATGTCATTATAATAAATAATTAAGTATTTATGCTTGGGAATCTTATATCGACGATGCAAAACTTTGAGGTGCTGAGGTGGGCGGGATATGTCGTCTGTGGTCCATCTTTGCAGGCGATGAACTTTGCTAGAAGTGATCAAACATCGCTTGGTCTATAACTTATATGCTTTACAAAACGGAGTTTCACTGAGCATTCGAAGTGGTTCTGCAAATAGGATTTTAGTTGCTTATTTCACTAAAAAGGGTGCGAGCTTTACGTCAAAGCCCTGGATAAATCTTCACTAAACCGAGGCGTTCACCGCAACCGTTAGTCTATTCAAAGTCCACAGAAGATTGCAGATTCGTGGTCTGCCTTTGAGATCTGATCCTCTCACTGCGATGTCTAGTTCGGCTACTTTGTTTGTAATAATTATAGATTTGGCTACTGACTATTGAATCATGTTTACCTTCTTTATTTTCTGTTGATCAAATTAAAAAAAAAAACATTTCTTTTTTCAATTAGGATAGACTGGAAAATTTTGAACGGGTATAAAATCAACTACTCGTACATGTGAACTAATTATTTATTGCAAACAATAAAACTTTGTTATGCAAGTAATCCACTCCACAAGTATAATTCTGATAGTAAATACACATGATAACACAACCAAATGCCCATATGCAATTTTCTAATACGAATAAGACAACATTAATTTGGGATGAACCTGTGGATGCGCTGGAATTACAATGAAATAAATATATTTGTTACAGAGATGAATAAGCAAATTCTTGTATATGCAAAACACGAAACGTAAGCAAAATTATTGTAACTTGTCTGAGTTTGGAAATAAATTAATTTTACAATATGCTCTGACCTCGTACGTTGGCATCTTGGTACAAAAAAATACGATATTCTATGATGATTGGAGTGAGCTGTGCGCCACAGCTCTAGCTCCATGCGCCACTGCTCTAGTTCTATGCTCCATTATTCTAGTTCAAGGATCCAAAGCTCTAGCTCTAGGCACCACAGCTATATAGTTCTAGGTGCCACAACCCCACTTCCATTTGTTACAGCTCTAGTTGCTAGTGCCACAGCTCTAGTTGTAAGTGCCACAGCTCTAGTTGTAAGTGCCACAGCTCTAGTTTTAAATGCTTCAGCTGCAGTTCTAGAGGGGCACAACCTCTTATCTAGACGGGGTCAGCCTCGCAAATGACACGTCGCACGTTGCTGCACGCGGTGCTGCTAAAGCGGTACATGAAGGCAGAGCTCAGCTCCAGGCAGTTCTCCACGCCGGGGTTGTCGGGCTCCAGCGTCCCTCCACCACTCTGTAGTGAAAACCAATCAACAATTAAAAATGCTTTACTCCAAGAACATGAATAATAGTGTGAAGAAATTGAGTACTTCTTGGGCACTTTCGCTCGTAGAATTCCTTACTTTACAGCTTATATTCAATTTTTTGTAGTGATTTGTTGCTTCCTCGCAACTCACTACAGACTAAAAATTGTCATAAAAGGACGACAATTATTTAATAAATGAGTTGGTAATTCGAAATCCAATGCAGTTTTTGCCTACAAAAAACAATGAATTTCATTTGTGATGAACTGTTTACAACACAGGAAGATTCGTCTTAATTTGCATCCATTTATCATCTGTACAAGATACAACTTCAATGAATGACGAGCAATACATCCTTTGGGTAAGTGGTTCCGTGCTCCACAAAGGACAGAAAAAATTACTACGTTTGCTTCGGATTTGTTTGCGTCAGTAAATATTTTTGCTATCTTTTCAAAATGGTTTGAATAATTTTGCGCAAATAAGTGAAACTATTTACGTTGACTCAAGACTTACGTTCTTTTCGGACAAACTTGGCACTCTCATACGTACAAGCCCGTATGGAAGAGGAGTTAGTACGGCAAAGGCCGCTTAACATAGCGCCAAGTGGGCAACTATCCTGGGGATTTTTAATTGAACGCGATGATTGCAAAAAGACTCATCATATTTGGCGTATGTTTGCCACATAAATGTGACTAAATAATATACATGAAGGTTTTATTTCCACCGTTTTCTTACTGATCATAGTAACATGTAAGCCCCAGTTTGCTCACCGTTCCCCAGTACGGCAGCCCCAAGGACAGAGGTGAACCGTCAATCCAGCGCCACTGCCCCTCCAGCACTTCGTCAGAGACGCCAATCCAATATCCAAGAGGGTCGTGGCCTGATTATGGCAAGTAAATTAGAACAGTCATAATTTTAAATTGGAGCATGTATTCGATGTAACTTTAAAACAAATGAAATTTTCGGCCTAGGCGGCCAAAAGCTCTAACTTTGCTGGAACAACTTAGCATTCCTATATGACCAAAAATTATAGGCATTCTTATAATGGATTACAGATAGTTGCTGAAACAGCATTTCACTTCATAAGAAGGCCAACGCAAGGTTAAGAAGTACTTCCGCCACTTGTAAAATTTCCATTTATAGATAGAAGGATATCGTATGATAAGGATGATAGTATGATAGTATATAATGTGAGCAAACTAGAACATGTCTCAATTCAAAAGTTTCTGCTAAGATCACAACATCAGCCATATAAAATCAGGATGAGAATAAACAATTCTGTTGGCAAATTTTCAAGTTGAATTCTTCAAAAATGACTTGCGTAAGAAAACGTTATACAAAAGGAATACAATACATTCGTCAATAAATCTATCACATAGAAATACCAGAGATCTCTTGATCGTAGAAGTAGTCGGATATGTTTGCAAGAAGATTGTTGGCCGATAACCGAGTAGAGTACGGAGACGAAGGGAGTAGTGGTATCTCACGTGCCGGCAACTTGCGCTGCCTCCCACTTATGCTGCACCTCCGATGTCTCCGTACAAATTCAGACTAGAGTCAAGCTCAACAGGGTCTTCTTTCCCGGCTGTGTTCATGCAAGTCCGTTCCCTTCAGAAAATCGATTACCTTGGGTGATGGCTCCCTCGGCTTCAGCCCATCATAATGTATGTGTTATCATATTACTAATAGTTTAACATCAATCCCAAGCTGGCATTAATCTTCAGTTAAACTAGTAAATAAGAACATGTGTCGTGCAAATTCATAGAGCCCACGAACATTAGTAATTGGCTTTCCTTTATTACGAGATATTTCCGTATATTTACCGTTGTCATTATTTAAAAAATTACCATATTTGTTGTTTGTGCACATAATTGAGCCTTTGCTCCTATCATTATTCATATCATATTAGTGCTCAACGGTGTATGACGTAACGAGGACCGTTAGAGATGTCAAATATTAAGGTTCTACGTCTGGGCCAAGTGCCTTACAAATCTTAGGAAAGTCGATGTATATTTTTGGGGCAAATAATACAATCTTCAACTACCACAGTTTTAAAATTATTCATAGTTAGATTTTTGAACTGTTTTTATCTTCCTCTTATTATGTTTTCCTGTGTTATAAATGAACATATCAAAGTACTTGTCTTGACTCGAGAATACTGGTGACAGAGTTGGTTTCGGTTACAATGCCCCTAAAAATGTATTTTAAAATTGAATTCACTTCTAATTTGGATCCTGTTAAATATCCCTTCAAAGTAAATAAAAACAAAATGATCTCAAACCCATGCTGGTCGAGGGCAAGGTACGCAACAAAGTGATCTCAAACCCTTGCTCTTCGAGGTAGAGGTGCACAGCGAAGTGGTAGAGGTAGAGGTGCACAGCGAAGTGATCTCAAACCATGTGGGTGGTTACCTTNCCAGCAGCTATCTCAATCAATCGTCAGCTATGGAAAGATCGGGTTCCAAAGGCCGGATCCCTTGTGAATCAAGTCACGAAAAGTTCAAGAATCGGCAACAGGCCATGGGCCTATTTCTTCAGCGCCGACACTTCTATTCTATTCTATTCTAATTTCCAGGGTAAGCAAGTCTGGCTGTTCGACAAAACAACTCTATTCCCAACCGCGAATTTTTTTTTAATAAGAAAAATAATTTTTATGTTATTACTTCTGATGATCAAATCTTGAATATTGTTAGGCTGCATAAGCATGCATGCCAAATTTCAAGTTTCTATGATCTTCAGAAGTGCTCTAAATTAAGGTTTTAATTTTTGACGACAGACAGACAGAGACGAAACGAAACTAAGAAAACGTGGTAATAGACTATACAAGGCCATGCAGGAGCATATATATAGTCTTGAAATGCCTCGTATCCTACGGAACAACTGAAATCTAGAAACGATGTTAAACCTACCGTCCGTTGAAAAAAATTGATCAAAAGGCCAGTCTAGTCAAGAAAAATACAAAAATCGGCGACAGGCCCATCAAGGCCTATTCTTCAATGCCGAAGATACTATACTATACTACTATACTAATATCTCTGGTCAATGATGTAAGCAATATCCATGGATTCAAGTCTTGTTGAAACCGCCGTGCTGTTGTTAATGGGCGACAGGAACATGAAACTTTGCTTCCGCCACTTCGGTGCTCTCTGGTCGATAGTCATGTTCATTCCTCCAGCACACTTATCTTTAAATCGCTAGTATCGTGGCCTATATTCCAAACAAGGTTATGATTCAAGGGTTATGCAACTCTCCATCAATTTTGCTAAGTGTCAGTCGTATATCGGCTATAAGCAATGCAGATGTTTTTGAGGACATTGGTGGTTTTGTTCTTATGTTACCATGGCCAAATGCTCTATTCAATGTGTTCTAGTGAATAGGTCTAATTTCAGAGTACTCACCATCTATTGGAGCTTTTGAGCACAAGGGATAAGTTTCTCTCTCAACGTCACATCTGACATCTTGAACTGTCCAGCCCCCACTCGGTAGAATGTTAGCGCAGTTCTCCGCCTCCGGGTTGCAACAAGGTTCCACCAATGAACCGTTCGAAGAATGCTGCGGGGACAAGATAATTATGACGTTATATTCAGCAATTGTTTATCACTTAACTTATAAAAAGTAACTCATCACCTAAGTTATTACAAGGCCAAACCAAACATGCGGCGTGTTTTAAAATTATTAAACGACAGATGAGTATTTAGATCACTTGCTATCTGGGATTTTAAATTGGTTGCAAATCATGTTTGTGTCGATAGAAAGCTGTAATGCGAATAGCAAGAGTCCAAATGTTGAACCAAAGGGTCCCGCTGAAATGTGGATCAACAGTGAGTTTGTCACACATCGAATTCGAAGAACACTACCAAACACTGCAGTCAATCATTAAAAGATTATTCAATATCTTTTGATCAATGGAAGTCACTCACATAGGCCCAGTACGGAGCGCCCATGGCCACGGCGGTGCCGTCGCTCCACTGCCAGACGCCATTGGCGGACGGGCTGGTGGCGCCTAACCAGTAGCCCTTGTAGGCGTCCGCTGAGTCTGATGCAAGAAGTCGTATATAAGTTAATGTTTAACGCTTCAAACTCTGGAGAATGTTGCATATTGTGTTAAATTTTGAATGTTCGTGACGTTATAATCTTACAGCCATCGTCGACATAAGTGGCGACATTGGTGAAGGTGGCGCAGTCAGGCAGTACGGGCAGCCTGCCGGAGATCTCGTGGCAGTAAGTGACCGCGTTGTCGTACGTAAGATATCCTCCGATCAAGCGGTGGATGCACTTGGACCCAACGACCTCATAGTCAGAGGGGCACTCGGCCCTCGCTGTGCCTGCAGTGGCATGCGTTATCATTACACAATAGATATCTTCGTGCAACAAACATGCAACGGGATGATGTAACCTCAATATATTTGATCAAACCACCATCACCACCAGCAATTTATGCCCTGGTGGCACATCAGCACTGTAACTATGTTCTCATAAGGCGTCGGACAATGACAGTTAAATGTTAAATTGAAAAAGGGATCAAATTACAAACATAATAATTACCTAATACAGATTTCTGTCGAAGTTTTAAATTCCTTTAATTTTGCCTCCACAATTTTTTGCGTGTAAGTTAGCACTCACCGAGGACAAGCATGAGCAGGCAGATGATCTGCATCACAAACATGATGTGTCAACAAAATAACCTGAGTATGAGTCAAATTTGACAGACAGAATGGATGTTTGGAAGCTGAATTTCAACTAAAAGAGGAATAGAAACATACACTGTGTAAAGGCATTAGTAGAGGTATTCTCTGCTGTGCAGAGCCTAATCACCGGCTGCATTTATAGCGGTAACTGGCCGTCTGTTGGGACCCACGGTCAGGTCGATATCGTGGAAAAGCAGCACAGTTATCGTGTGTTATTTTTAACGGAACAGCAGCATATTTATTTTAATTACCCGAGCATCAAGTGCAGGTGGTAATTTAATATCTGTAAATGAGGAAAAAAATCATAATCGTTGATCGCTGATGATGCAGTGATAATGTGGTGACGATATAATGGTAATGATGATGCTGTGAAAAGAAAATATCGTGTAAATATCAACAATTAATATTCTAAGCAGCTCTGTAATGTTTCGAGATCTTTACAACACTTAACTTTTATCAGTGAAGGAAATGATTTGTTTCATATTTACATGACTTAACCTCGAATGAATAAAACAAATAACTCGCAAAATGCTTAAGTTGTTTGCCAAATGATGGCTCGAATGGACCGTAATTTGATTACATCTCTTCTGCGTAAAATCAAAGAGCCTAGCGAAGACGATTCCATGAATTATAGACCAGCGAGGTGCACATTATCTTCAATTCAGAGTGCGGCAGATAAGTGCTCCATATACAGCCGGCAACATCAAAAATAAGCAGATTGCGGACACGTATCTACGAAGGCCACTTTTCCTCTGTCCGCTATCGCTAGCTGTCACTTTATCGGTTAAGCGTTCCTAGTTCATATTGTTTTTATATATGTTCTTGTGATTATCTGATATTTGTCTCAAACTTGCCAACGTTTCTATTATGTATTCAATTTCCATGTTTTATGCAGATTTATTCAATAACTTCCACTGCTCCATTCATTCACTAATAAACGATGAAGCGAAATTAGTTTACAATTAATGAACTCCTTTTAAGCTAAGCTTTCAAGCTCAGCACGTCAGGAGGTATAATTAGCGCTGAACTGTTCTAGGCATAGCTTCCTTCGGGGAAGGCGTTACACTCCAATTATATTATCTATATTGCATTACCCGTAAAGTTAATTGAACTGCCGTGCTGAGTTTGCATAAATAGAATGCATATATTTATAATTGGAGGTCCGAGGCAATGATCTCCGCGTAATTTGATCAATTTTTATTCTATTTCAGAGGGACGACTGTAGTAATACCATCGAATTTCCCAGCCCAGGCTGGTCTTTGCCGAGCCCATTACGAATTCTATACCTTATTATGTATTTATATATTGCGTGACTAGGGAACTGGTAGAATGTCCATCGCAGCTAATTATCTAGCTTAACTAGAGGTAAGTGGTGGTACAGGTAGACATAAGGACAATTATTAAATTATTTAATATACTAAAAAATTGACATCACTTGCATGTTTGCTTAAATCGCTATTAAATAAGAATTTAAATGCAAAGAATATAGTCCACAGAAATTCATACATCTTTATAGAAAACTTTTCGGAGACCAGCTCCATCGTCAGTTCGCAGAATCTAGAATCACAAATCAGAAGTCACAAATTAATACATTGAAAGCACAACAGAATTAAAAACCTAATTTACAAGTAATAGACGGAGCACAAAAAAACTATCTTTTCACAATTTTAAGGGGATAATAGCTACCAGCTGAATTCAAACTGGGCCTAAGTTTAAAGATGTACAATAATTCTAAAACGCGCAAATCGGAAGTCCCGGAGGGGGAGCTAACACCCTAAAGTCTCTGTCAGAAATAGGGACATCATACAGCTCGGCGTGAGCGCGCACAGCCGAATGAGGGGGGCGCGATAGCAACTGTTCGGTCCTACAACTCCTGCCCTTATGCTCAGCGACCCTGGAATAAAGATTACGTGGCGTCATCCCGACGTACGCAGATGCATATCGTGCACAAAAAGATTGATAAACCAGGGACGATCGGATATGGACAGGGAGCATATCTCCATATCGAAAGAAAGAACCGATTGTGGAATTGTTTACCAGTACAAGATGAAGATTAACATTTAGGAAGTATCGATTGAACAAGACTTTTAATTCTCTTGACATAGCTTCGGACGCTGGGCCGAAGTATGGAAAAGAACAATAAATAACTTTCCAACTATCACGCTCAGGAGCAACCTCACTGTATCGCTTTGACATGAATTTCTTGATTTGGGTATCGTAAAAATTCAAATTCAGCGTGCATAGCCTGGTATGTTGAACAAATGCGAAAACTTCTGTGTAATAATGTTTGAAACCTATTTAACTTGAATCGGAACGAACAAAAACTAAAGAAACTGGTACTTAGGCCGGTGAAAGTCGGTTTTCGGTACACAGAAGTCAGAAAGCGGCCATTAGATTTGGTAACATAGCAACCGAGGAAGGACAAACTATTGTTAGATTCAAGCTCCATAGTAAATTTGATAGAAATATGTTGCGAGTTTACGTAATCAAAGAATGGTTTGACATGAGAAGGATGTTTGAAAATGAAAAAGGTGTCATCGACTTATCTGTTATACAATATTGGCTTAAATCTAGAGGACAATTGGCCAGCCAAGAAACCTCGTGAAAACCCATGAAAATATTTGCGAAAGTCGGGCCAAGCGGAAGTCCCATGTCTAAACCGTCAATCTGTCTATAAAACTTGCCAGCGAATATGAAAAACGAGTTAAGAACTGGTAATTCTAAAAGAGATTTGAAAAGTTTACGGTTTAAACCAATCACATAATCATTAATATCTTTAAACAGTGAATTGAGGCAAATATCAATTGTTTCGTGAAGGGGTATTTTGGTAAACGAAATTTTTACATCAAATGAGGCCATAGTTAAATCCTGAACGTCGGTAAAATTCTTCAAGCGATCAAAAAACGCATAAGAATTATCAACAGTATACTAATTAGTCGTAAACAGTTTAAAACTGGTACCAGAAATTTAGCAAGTTTAAAACTAGGAGTATTATACGCGGCAAAAATTGGTCGAAATTGAAACTTCGAGGCAAAATCAGACTTTCGAGGCAAAATCAGAATTTTAGATAAGCCATATAAAATACCAGGGCAAGAAACAAAGGAACCAGTCTTGTTCAATAGATATTACCCAAATGTCAATCTTCATATTGTGCTGATAAACAATTTCACAATCGGTTCTTTCTTTAGATTTAAAGATATGCTCCCTGTCCGTGTGCGATCGTCCCTGGTTTATCAATATGCATCTTCGTACGTCGGGATGACGTCACGCAATCTTTATTCCAGGGTCGCTGAGCATAAGGGCAGGAGTTGTGGGACCGGACAGTTGCTATCGCGCCCCCCCACCTCATTCGGTTGTACGCGCTCACGCCGAGCAGTGTGATGTCCCTATTTCTGACAGTGACTTTAGGGTGTTAGCTTTCACCTCTGGGACTTCCAATTTGCGCATTTTATAATCATTGTACATCTTTAAACTTAGGCCCAGTTTGAATTCAGCTGTTAGCCCCTATCCCCTTGAAATTGTGAATAGATAGTTTTTTGTGCTCCGTCTATTACTTGTAAATTGAGGTTTTTAATTTCGTTCTGTGCTTTCAATGTATTAATTTGTGACCTCTGATTTGTGATTCTAGATTCTACGCACTGAAGATGGAGCTGGTCTCCAAAACGTTTTCTATAAAGATATGAAATTTTGTGTACTATTTTTTTGCTTTTAAATTCTTAATATACTAAAGATACAACGCCTTTCTCTCCCACGTAAATGCATCGTCAAACAAAATACTGACTTGTGGTGTCATGTTACTCTAAACTCTTGTTAAATAATACCCGCTAAT
The DNA here is from genome assembly GCF_000764305.2 of Hyalella azteca. NCBI lineage: Eukaryota > Metazoa > Arthropoda > Malacostraca > Amphipoda > Hyalellidae > Hyalella > Hyalella azteca. Next base: position 12,127 of record NW_025946203.1, on the reverse strand, counting down.
ATATTCAATACTTGACATGTCCCACGGTCCCTCGCTATACCCTAGCCTGCACTCGGTTGTGGGAGTAGGGAACGACGCGCTTAAATGGTGAGTATCTTACTCAAGTAGATTAGTATCTTATTCAAGTAGATGAGTATCTTACTCAAGTAGATGAGCATCTTACTCAAGTAGATGAGCATCTTACTCAAGTAGATGAGTGAGCTAGGACGGTCGTCCGTGTTCATGTCGTGCCAAAAACTTGAGCATCAGTCTAGTGCAATCAATAACGTAAGCTAGTGCAACTATTGGCATATGCTAGTGCAGTCAAGGATATACAGGAAAATGAGATTTGAAACCTTTCTCTGCTCCTTACAATTCTCTTCACTCTTTACCATTATTATTTGATTAAAATATTTGAATTGTAGTTTGGCGTAAACCATATTTCGTATATCCAAGACTCAGAGCTAAATTATTGCGTTTGAATTTTACGGACTAAAATTCAGACGTCCTGAATGCTTCGCGCGCCAAGCTTCATTGCGATGCTTCACGTTCACCAGCATGAATGCTTCGCGCGCCAGGCTTCATTGTGATGCTTCATGTTCACCAGCATGAATGCTTCGCGCGCCAGGCTTCATTGTGACTGTCTCTTATACACATCTAGATGTGTATAAGAGACAGGTAGAGAATTCGCATTCGGGTGGTGAATGCACTATCTGCTCTTGCGTACTCTTTCTTCATTTCGTTGTAACCACTGCCCACTTATTCATTCCAACGCAAGGCTCCGATCGTCCAGAATCATTTGCCTCGGCGAAGACACTTTTCTTTTCCATCGCTCCTTGGCCTGTTAGAAGCTGTTAATCAGCCGTGATTTTATTCTCCTCTCGGCTACAGGTACAGAACTGAGCGACTGTGCACTAGATCTCCGTCCTTCCCACATAGCCTATTAATTTAGCGGGTCGAGCCTAACTTCCTAATCCCCGTAAGAGTGCGATATATTTATTCCAATCTTCCTTCCTATCATATCACTTCTTATTAATCTTCAGTAATTTTTCGGCGCAATGATAATCTAGGCCAACGTCCGGCCCTCAGGCAATAGTGACAAGTCGCTACGTACGTTATTCGAAAATTTAAAAATTTTCTATCCTAGTTATGTTGTCGCGCACCTTCTCGTCTATACCGCTTATATCCTCGACGTCTCATTTTTATTCTAATCTATAGGGTCGACCATCATCGAATTGGTCTTTCTCAAATTCGCTTCCTCGAAAGAAAATACCGTATCCAGCGAATCCGTTTGTTCAATATCTCTGGCCAAAGATAGCAAACTTTGGGTGTCCTCGCAAGGAAAAAGTCTAGTATAACGAGGCAATAGGCAAAAATTCGTTCCGATCACGGCGTCCCGTAACTTTACGATTCGCATCGCCTCTCCACAAAACTATCACTAATCGTAAGATGAACGGTAACGATGGCCATTTGACTTTCGTCTTATCCCCTTTAAAAAAAATATTTAGCTGCAGCATTACGTCTTCTTATACTCTTCGCGGCATTCATCATCGCGGCTTTTCTCATTATCTCTTCAATCCTCATCAATTATCGCGGCATTCATCGTCGCACACTTTCACTATCTCATTAGTTATCGTCACAGTATTTATCGCGGCATTTATCATCGCAGTTTAATCATCCATCATCTCTTAATCATCGCAATCTCATCAATCATCGCGTTATTTTCCTCGCGGCGTCATAATTCCCCTATTCATTAACTTCGGCAATATCGAATTAATCTTTTCTTTATCGCAACCCTCGTCTCCGTGATCATTATTCTCACGATTCCTCCTAAATTTTTCCACAGAATAATTCTTACTTAATCGACCCATGCTGCCAAAAAAATATATTTCCTCCCTATCTATTTAATTCCCTATAGCGCATAAACTTCGTACTATAACTGTTATCGGCGCTCTTTTAATCCTGTTGCATTTTCCCGTGTCTTCTCCTCTTATCCTGCACTTCAGAATTTCAAATCTCGCTCCTGCTTTACAATTCAATAAGTCGAATTCTCTTCCGTCTAGCTTCCCGCTCGGTCGAATTTCTAAATCCGCATTATATTTCAACTGAGAACGACAAAAAAAAAGATTGCTTGTACTAACTTCCATTTCTATATTAGCATCTGACTGCTCTAACTGCCACTGCTGCGGTAGTAACTTTACTACTTAAATTTCCATTGCCTTACTGCTTCAAGCGTCCGCCTAGAACCGAAACGAACACATTTCATCCCTTGTAGTTTATGACTTCTTCGAGCGCGTATCTTTTATAACTCGTGTCTAACCGCGAACTTCACGACACGCAACGCATGAAAATATCGATAATTAAAGCAGAGAAATTCAAGTTCTTAATGTCTCACCGTTCATGATTACTCGTGATGAGGAAGCAAAAAAAATTAGGATTACATTGCTTTGCAAGCCATTAGTGCCGAGTCGATTGTTTATATTGGAAATAAAGTCTACACTAGTTAAAAAACCCCTATCCGACAATTCTTGATAACCTATAGAACGCGCGGTATTTGGAAGGCAGAGAAAAAAATTGTTCTTTCAAAAAATAAATTCAAACCGTCGTACACATCCACTGAAATCTCACTGGCGTGTCTATCGTTCCGCTCATCAATTATCGATCTTCTGACCTCCCTACGTTTGCTGCCCAGTTCGCCGACCATAAACCGTCCTTAATTTGCTCGCCTTCCCCAGCAATTCTTGCCAGCCGTCTCACAGCGCCCCTAAATTCTTCCTTGCTGATCTCTCCATGGTCAGTCTAATTAGTCATGCTACACTTTGTGATGCGGACCCGACGATGCCTGCATATTTTGGACCTTAACGACGCCTGTCTATATCCTGTCATAGAAATTCCAACCACTGCTCCGAATCAAAAAAAGAAATTAAAACTTACGAAAATCTATGCCTACAGCAGACTACTTAAGTACGAGAAACCTATTTCCTTTGAGTTAGGTTATGTTGACCTTCAAGCTCGAAGTTTCTATCTTATTTTATCGCTCACAAAAATTTATTTTCTACCATAATCGGAGTCCTTTCTTAGTTCTACTCGCATGCCCTTATGTTTATCTCTAATACTAAGTATCCGTAGAAGAGGAAGCTACCAAGGAAACTCACATAAGTAAGCCATAAACTGACTCCTATTCTCGAGTAGCTTCTAATTCTATCTCTATCGATCAACTTAGAAATATTTTTACACCCCAAAAAAAACATTGAGTCCAGCATTAACCTTAAAAGTTTCCTACTTCTAAGTTCGTAGTTATATATACAGCTTATGTAGTCGTGCACTCAAGTCCGCTCTCAGCTATCGCCTTATTGTTTATTCCCGAAGCCATAAAATCTTTCTGGAGAACAGTCCTCCTTGTTCGTAGATGAGTCGAGCTCTGTTTACAGTCGTCTATCTTTTCGTAAAGAAATTCCTCTAGCGGAGTGTGTTTCCCCGAGCTCTGGTTTGACAACTGGTCACTGTTTATGGTTTCAGGTTTCCCTTATCCAGCTTTCTAACCTTCACAAGCGGTTAGCCTGCCCTTCTCAAATGCCCAGCTACCTATTAAATTTAACGACTTGAGGCTAGACTCTCCTTTCCCGCAGCTATAACAGTCACTGGATACCCACACGTGTACGCTCTGCTTTCAGAACCAATTCCCCAGTTTACAGCAATTAAATCCGCGAATATCCCTAAACTATCCTCACAAAATTCGTCTAACCCACCTGGATACCTCAAATTCGTCTAAAATGTTGACGTGCACTTACTCTGCAATGGAATTTCTAATCAACCTGAAAAATTTGCAATTCTCCAAATTCATGATTATTTTCCCACTAACATTTCAACCCTTAAGACAAGGAACGAGATGACCAAAATAAAGGCTTTTTGTAATGAATTTCCTTCAGTTAATTAATTTCCCATATAACTAATCTAAATCTTTTAGCGGAACCAAATTAAGGAATCAATCAATAAAATACGTTGTCTGACCTAGACTTTTTTTTTTAACGATGAACTTGATTATCACTGCGTTTCGTCGGGACCAATTTCCCATCGATTATTCTACCGGTTAGAATATCTAAGTCTACTTTGTCTACAACTGCTGCTCTTACTTATACTTAACTCTCTATCCTTTATTTACAAAAATTTATCGGGGCACCTTTCTATGAGCCGTACATTCTTAAACATTCTGAGGTCTCAGCCCTAATCGTAAATAATCAATCTCAAGTTTCCGCGGTCGACAGAGAACCTTGTTCCACGGTCTGCACTCTGAGCTTATCTAGCTGCGTCGAGGAGTTGGTCTCAAGTGTCGAACACATTAATTTTTATCGTTTGTTTAGAACAGTGGTTCCCAAAGTGGGCGATATCGCCCCCCTAGGGGTAATGGAAAGATTTTGGGGGGCGGTAAAGAAGAAGAGGGCGATAGGGGGGCGATAGAGGGGGCGGCAGTCCGAAGTCGAAGTCAGAAGTTCCAACGTTTGTTTGACGATTTGTACATAACACGTGCAGCACATGACTCCCAGCGATGGTTTTTTTCACCCAGATCTGTTTTTAGCGCATTTTCTCATTTATAGAAAAAATTCACTATTGTGCTTGCGATGTCCGTCCGTTTGTCTGTCCGCCTGTCTGTCCGTCCGTGACTTCACGTTTTCGTCGACGAGAAAATGCGCTCTCTGTCACTCACTGCAGCTGTCTCTTATACACATCTAGATGTGTATAAGAGACAGGTAGTAAATCCATTCCGATCAAAATGTCCCCGGGAAAACCTTGCGCATCACAAATGACAACGTTGTGCCTGAAAATCCGAGAGCCAATCTTGAACGGCAACGTCACTACGCCTCTTGTAATTAATTTTTCACCGGTCACTGTATTTAACGAAACCTCGCAACTTTTTACTCGATATCGCCCTGTTGCCACTAATCCTTCCGCCGCGGCCTCTTTAACCAGGGTCACAACCGACCCCGTGTCTAGGAAAGCCATCTTCACTCCCTCACCAACTTCCATCCTAACTAATGGCCTTGTTGGTGCCTTTGGCGCTTCAACAGGGCTCGCTCCTAGTTTTTTGAGAAGCCTCCACCCCTGTATGGCTGATAGCCCCCGCGTGAGGCTGGTGCGCGCCACCCGCCATTTTGTGGATTTCGCGGCCCTTGATCTCGCCCCCCGGAATACGGCCCCTGACCGCGCCCTCCGTAACCTCCCCCGCGATTTCCTTCGCTATTTGCGCGCCAATTTTCGTTCTGATGCTTCCCGTTGTAGCGGTTGTATCCCCCCCGGCTTGTTGGATTCCTTTCTTCGCAGTAGCGCTGCACATGACCGATTTTACCGCACCTATAACACTGTGGCGCGTAATACGCTTCGCTTGTCGAGTTCCTAGCCGGAGGAGTGAAGTTCCTTTCCTGGTTTTTGTAGACATCCCTACCGTACTGGTCCTCCCAGTCATCCTGATAGGGGTCCTCGCGGTCGGTAGCTAGTGCCCCCACAGTTCTGCGTGGCGTTGCCCACCTGGCCTCGTAATCGCACGCCTCCTTCAACACTTGGGCATAATCACCCTTCTTTAATGGCAATACTATGGGTTGGTATTGCTTGGGCAGCCCATCGATGAACGCTCCGACCATGAGGGCATTCCGCCTATCGTCATCGGGGTACTCGGGTAACACGTCCTGGTATTCTGCGATTATCTCCTCTATCTGGCTGCCAAATTCATTTACGCTCATATTGCCTAGGCGAAGCTCTCGCAGTCGTGCATACGCCTCCTTGGNTATGCCTCCTTGGAACAGCTCTCGCTATTAAATCGGGTTTCAAGATGCGCTTTTAGCTCCCCGTATCCTAGATTTGCGTACCCTGGTTTGCAGCGTAACCAGTTAGCCGCCTTCCCCTTGCATAGGGTGATAAGCACCTTACGCTTTTGATCCGCGTCCCAACCGGCGAGCTCACTGCGTTGTTCGAATGCCTTCAGGAACTCGCTGAGGCTACCACGACCGTCAAACACTTCGTGCCTTCCTACAACTGAAACCTCCACTTCACCTCCGTTTCCTGCCATTCTTGTATCGATCGCTTTCCGTGTGTTTTTAAATTAATCTAATCCCGATTATCCTCGGTGCCCACAAGAAAACGTACTTGTTAACTTGACTAGCGAAAAAAAAACAAAGTCGTCCGATACGTGCGGTCTGATGGCGCTAATAAAAAAAAACAAATTCCTCTTTCGTATCCCCACGACGAAACGTTCTGTGCTACGGATTCTAAAGAAATATCTAATTTCTCCCCCCTTTTAATTGTAAAAATAAAATGGTTTGCGCGCCATATAAATACGAGTTGCTCGCGCGCCACAAGAATACGATTGATCGCGCGCCAAATACACAAGAAAAACGAAATGTCTATCTAATAATCGAATACGAAGTACCACCAAAAATCACCTACACAACCAAACAGCTACCCGAATGCCTGGATAATGCGAGAATCGCGCGCCAATTTAAGCTAACATCCCAGTCAAACTTCTGCCAGAATTGAAATACCTAAATTACCTAATCTTTAATCGCGCGCTGACCTAGTTTACTCTAACCCAAAGGGATTGGTTTCATATTGTATCTTCGCAAATTCTACAGCGCCACTCCTTTAGTTTAGCAAGAGAACGTGAGAGAGAGTTTTATAACACCCTAAACATCCTATAAGAAAATCCCACAGCAAGAGAATTTAATGCATTGACACAAAAATCCTATCACAGAAAAAAATTCACATAAAAATGCAATTATGGCACACAAAAAATCAAAAATTAGCTCAACAGTAACAGAAGAAGAAAAAAAAAGAAAACTTAATTATTACTCCAATTGTCAATTCGTCACTGCCAGTTTTTGAACCCCACACCGACTGCACCACTTGATTACGGACTATTTTTGTTTAATAGGAAATTTCGTTTTATTGAGGAAAAATTTGGTTTATTGTTCCAAGACTGTGACGATGATGGATGTCGTCCTTTTATTCCTATTTGCATATAATCGTTGTGCGATATTTGCCCACGCTCTTTATTGAACTGTCCGCTTTAAAACTCACGGCAAACTATCAATTTTTAATTTGTCCTCGGCAGAGTTTTCCCTTTCATAAAAACATTTTTAAACTGTCAGGTTGGTTGTACGGGATTTTACGTTATCCGAGTGGTCAAAGAGGCGCATAGAAAGTTCTCTACTACTACTGGCAGTGCGATTCAACAAGGAGAAAGACACACACATTTATCTCAACTTCATATACTAAAAAGGAGCACTATATCCTACACCTAGTTACCGGTTTAGGCACGGTGACAATAACGAGAGCCCAGGCTTACTTGCCCGAAAGAAAATCCTATCCTATACCGAGCTGGCATGAGACAACAAAATGTTGACAATGTTACTAACAGACACGGAATTAAATGTAATTAGATCGTGAGGACTGAACAAGGTGGCTATACACGAGAACGCTATATCTTATCAACTTAACATGGGTACATCACCGCATCAATGCCGCGAATCCATCTGATCTCTGCCTGTGAGACTGGTGATTTTCGGCTCTTGACGAAGCTCTTTGGGCGAGGGTTACTGGAGACGTCCCCTCGACGACAGTCGGCTGTCTTCTAATACGGCTATAGTAGGCTGGACGCTCAATCGGGGTGTATTTTCTTCGCTGGAGTTCAGGCAACTTGCAGGCAGATGATTCTTCTCCGGAACTCACACCGTGGAATACTTGCAGACTTTGCTTCAGTCGTAATCCGGGCAATATTTTGGGTTGTCGTTGGTTTCTTGTAGGCGTCGGTGGCTAACACTGCTCCGGAACTCCCACAGTTGAATACTTGTAGACTTTGCTTCAGTCGTAATCCGGCAATATTTTTGGGTTGTCGTCGGTTTATTGTAGGCGTCGTTTCTAGTGCCCCCACAGTTCTGCGTGGCGTTGCCCACCTGGCCTCGTAATCGCACGCCTCCTTCAACACTTGGGCATAATCACCCCTCTTTAATGGCAATACTATGGGTTGGTATTGCCTGGGCAGCCCATCGATGAACGTTCCGACCATGAGGGCATTTCGCCTATCGTCATCGGGGTACTCGGGTAACACGTCCTGATATTCTGCGATTATCTCCTCTATTTGGCTGCCAAATTCATTTACGCTCATATTGCCTAGGCGAAGCTCTCGCAGTCGTGCATATGCCTCCTTGGAACAGCTCTCGCTATTAAATCGGGTTTCAAGATGCGCTTTTATCTCCCCGTATCCTAGATTTGCGTACCCTGGTTTGCAGCGTAACCAGTTAGCCGCCTTCCCCTTGCATAAGGTGATAAGCACCTTACGCTTTTGATCCTCGTCCCAACCGGCGAGCTCACTGCGTTGTTCGAATGCTTTCAGGAACTCGCTGAGGCTACCACGACCGTCAAACACTTCGTGCCTTCCTACAACTGAAACCTCCACTTCACCTCCGTTCCCTGCCATTTTTGTATCGATCGCTTTCCCTGTGTTTTTAAATTAATCTAATCCCGATTATCCTCGGTGCCCACAAGAAAACGTACGTTCTAACTTGACTAGCGAGTAAAGAACAAAGTCGTATGATACGTGCGGTCTGATGGCGCTATTAAAAAAAACAAATTCCTCTTTCGTATCCCCACGACGAAACGTTCTGTGCTACGGATTCTAAAGAAATATCTAATTTCTCCCCCCTTCTTAATAGTAAAAATACGATGGTTTGCGCGCCATATAAATACGAGTTGTTTGCGCGCCACAAGAATACGATTGATCGCGCGCCAAATACACAAAAAAAATTTATATCTAATAATCGAATACGAAGTACCACCAAAAATTACCTACACAACCAAATAGCTACTTGAATGCCTGGATAATACGAGAATCGCGCGCCAATTGAAGCTAATATCTTAGTCAAATTTCTGCCAGAATTGAAATACCTAATGTTTTAATCGCGTGCTGACCTAGTTTACTCTAACCCAAAGGGATTGGTTTCATATTTTATCTTTGCAAATTCTACAGCGCCACTCCTTTAGTTTAACAAGAGAAAACGTGAGAGAGTTTCACAACACCCTAAACATCCTATAAGAAAATCCCACAACAAGAGAATTTATCGACCCCAAAAAAAAATCATATCACATACAAATTTCACCAAAAAAATGCAATTATGGCACACAAAAATGCAATTATGGCACCCCAAAATTAGATCCCTGGTAAGCAACAGTAACAGAAAAAAAAATAAAACTTAATTATTACTCCAATTGCCAATTCGTCACTGCCAGCCTGAACCCCACACCGACTGCACCACTTGATTAGAAATATTCCGTGTCCTACTTCTACTTTATTTCTACTTTCCTTTTAGTCTTGATGTAGTGATTGCAACCGTGACTATGCTTTAAGTAGATATAGGCGATTTCGGCGGTAAGTATTTCTCTTTGTTCCGGTTATTTCGACCGGTTATTTCGACACCTATGATAATCTCTTCAATCGCCGCGATTAACTTTTCTCTCGATATCCAACTGTCAGGTTTTAGCACGAGTGGTCAATAGGTCGTGATGGAAGGTTCTCGACACTGGCAGTGCGACTTAACAAGGAGAAAGACACACACATTTATCTCAAACTTCATATACTAAAAAGGGGCACTATATCCTACACCTAGTTACAGATTTAGGCACGGTGACAATAACGAGAGCCCAGGTTTACTTGCCCGAAAGAAAATCCTATCCTATACCGAGCTGGGCGTGAGACAACAAAATTTTGACAATGTTACTAACAGACACGGAATTATAAATTTAATTAGATCGTGAGGACTGAACAAGGTGGCTACACGAGAACGCTATATTTTATCAACTTAACATGGGTACATCACCGCTTAAATGCCGCGAATCCATCTGATCTCTGCCTGTGAGACTGGTAATTTTCGGCTCTTGACGAAGCTCTTTGGGCGAGGGTTACTGGAGACGTCTCGATGACAGCCGGCGGTCTTATAATACGGCTATAGTAGGCTGGACGCTCAATCGGGTGTATTTTCTTCGCTGGAGTTCAGGAAACTTGCAGGCCACTCTAGTGAATCCAGAATCTATTCGCAGGTCGATTGACTTCAGGAATAAACTATCTTCGTCGATACGTGGTGTTCAAATAGTTACAGGACTTCGTTGATTAGAAAAACAACGACTAAAATATTCTCTTCTGAACAGTACTTCGAGGCTCACGATACTTGCGGTAAACGGCGTGTTAAAATGGTCTCTTCTGAACGGTACTCGAGGCTCACGATACTTGCGGTAAACGGCGTGTTAAAATGGTCTCTTCTGAACGGTACTCGAGGCTCACGATACTTGCGACCACTTGCGTCCACGATACGTCTGACTGCCTCGAACACCCGAACGGGACTAACCCGCGGTCGGCCCGCTCTCTCTCTTAAATACTGCGCCGGTCTCGCGCAGCGCTCTAGCTAGGCGGTTTGAGCTCCTCCCTCGAAATCCCGAGTTTATGTCTATCATCAATCCCTAATTTTATGTAAAATTTATTCCTATTCCTAATCAGAAGAACCCTATTAAAATACTGGTTAGAATTGCAATTTTTACTGCAGGTAGGGTCCGGTTGCCACAAAATAACTAAGAGGCTTTTTCAATCGCGCCAGGAAGTCGCAATACAGTTTTGTTAAGAGATGTTTCTATCAGAGGCCCGCTACGTAAGAAGTGTATTGGCGAAGTTAGTAAGTGCATTACGGTGCGCGGGACAGGATGATCCTGTCCGTTCACCACCATCACACTCCAGATGGCGATATTTTCCGTATATTAACACAACTGAGCTTTATTTGTATGCTGTCGCTGCAGCAGAGTTTCAATTGTTTACGTAACATTTTTAAGAGGTGAAACATATATCATGTAATCCTGAAACATGTTGAGTAGAATTGCCACGAAGAAGTGTAGATAATCAAAGATCAAACTTCTCATCATTTTATTGCTCCGTCTGCAGAAATTCCATCAGGACCTTCATTGGACAAATCTATGCAGAAGATGTCTTAGCACGTTCAGTGTGGCATGACACACAAGTGGGCTGCAGGGTCTCTTTTCCGGACAAATTCCGCGATTTAGTTTATTCAATTGCGTCTGCCGACAAAAATTTATGATAGCAGGATTACCTCAATAAATTTTTAAAAAAAGTACGAAAAAAAATTAAATTTTTGCACCGGAACCGGAGCCATCTGGCAGCGCTGGTAGGTCGTGCTACACTCAATGTGCTAACAAACTGGCAGAGATTTATTGGGGTCGACGCAAATAACGGGACGTTTTTTCCCGTTGCATGGCGCGGTAATCAGTACCATTCTAGGATATGTAACCCCGAACGCGCATTCGTTGTCTTTAGGAGTTGTCACCCAATAATACTTTGGCACCGGTGTGTTGCTAGGAACGTGGACCCAACTTCCGTTGATTCTTCGTGCGTTCACCCAAATTTCACCCAAGTCTGAGGAATTAAAGAAACATACTTCAATGCTCTTCGAATAATTGTACGCAATATCAATACTTCTAATAATTGTACGCAAGAATAATAAAAGGAACCTTTTCAAAGGAAAACTGCTGAATTTTCAGGCATTTTCTTTGCATTCAATTTTCGGTTAATTTGCGATTTGAGGAAACAAATAGCATTAAGTTTCTGACCTGGATGACCGAACTTGCCGATGGTTTCCAGCGCGTTGATGAGCTTGTCTTGCGTGTCAATCTCGAGCAGAAGCAGTCCATGGTAAGCGCAAAAGGCCACCGCATCACAGAAGTACTCTTTTCTGAGGGTGCTGCTGCTGTTGCAAGGAGGGCTTTCGCAGGCAATGTAAACGCAGGGAGACTTGTTGTTTGGGCAACACTGTAGCGTTTTCTCCGGAAGACCTGTTAGCTGAGTCCCAGCTATGAAAAATGTTCATCATTATCAACTAGCATAATGAAAATAAAGCATCGTTTCTTAATTAGCAAAATTTCTAGCGTGAATGTCAGGCCAGGAAAGGAGAAACTAAGTTAAATCAGGTTTGGAAACTCACTTTTCCATACATATTTGACATGACGTTGTGTTGAATGAAAGAATTTTAGCTTAAAAATAATTGCCTACACCTCACACACAATAAGCATATTATTACTACGGAAAATTTTTATCGCAAATGAC
>NW_025946202.1:0-345 GCF_000764305.2 Hyalella azteca | reverse complement strand
ATAATAAATAAGAGCAGCAGCCAGATAGCTCCCCTATTGCCCCATGGCATCGTAAAGCAGCGGTCCTCCAGCCCACGCTACCATCCCGCACAAGAGCCGCTATGAAGCCGTACACCCATGTACAGCGGCGTGTCTATATAATTATGATTCATGGTCTTCAATGACGATGAATGATCTTATTAAAATGTTCATATTATCACTATTATAATCACTATCTCATAATCTTCGAAACTAGCTTTCGAAAATTATATTATATTATATTTCGAAGGTTATAAGATATTAAACGAATCAGATTTGGGATAAAATCTCTCATTAGATTTTTAAAGCAATAAAACCATGACAATC
>NW_025946201.1:0-199726 GCF_000764305.2 Hyalella azteca | reverse complement strand
AGGCTCTCGGCCTGCAAAACCGTAGTGGACGCAACTATGTAAATCAAAAGAGGAGAAAGGAAAATTCAAAAGAAAATTTATATGGTTTATTATTGCTATGACCCATTTATACCACTGTAGGATTTAAAGTTCATATTAGATATGGTATTTCCTAGACCCCGAAATATTTATTTGTGTCCTATTACATATTATCAAGATGCGCTCCCGATATAGCAAAGATGCTGTCCAGTTTTCTTCGATTCCTTTATAGAGAAAAATTTTGCGGGAGACTACTTAATCTTCGCCCACCACTCATCTACACGGCCTTGATTGTACATCTACATGCTATATGTGTTTGCCGACTTGTGTTTCATAGCATCTCTTTTGACTTGGAACATAATGGTAATTTCAAGATAATGCTCTCTTAACGTAATCTTTATTCTCATGATTACAGGTATCTTAATCGTAATCGAAGCCCAACCTAGCGTAGGCAATGAATGCAAGCACAAATAAGGAAACGTCAATAAGATTAATAGGTATATCTGCCCTAATTCTCATTGAAGCTGAAATTATTTAACGTAGTTATCATCAAAGTTGACGTCTTATGTCTTGCCTGTCAAAACCACCTTGTGTAAGTAACTATTGAAATACTGCACTATTGAGGATTGACCATGCCTTGGCCTGTGATTAACCATTCCAGACATGCCAGCTGTAACATAACATAGTGATGTCGGCACTGAAGTGTAGGCATGATGCGGCCTGTCGCCGATTCTTTTCCATTTCGTGCCTTGTTCACAGAAGATATAAAATCGTGTCATTTAACCGAACCTTTTCAGGATTGACGATAGTTTGAACTAGCTACTAGATTTCCACCGGGTTCGATATGGTGCTAGGCATTTCAAGTCTGAACATAAATTTTTCCATAGCTTTATTTAGTCTAGTAATCTTGTGTCATCGAGCAGTCAATTAACTACGCTCATCTACAACGTTACTAATTAAGCTTAAACAATGGGAGTCCAGCCCCTGCCTAGTGTAGGTTTCATGAATATCTTTCTTGACCTATTAACTAATAATATATCTTATTTCCAGCTAACGTGACCAACGATAGCAAGTAAAATCTAAACACCCAAACCGAAGTTTCATCCGGCCCACCAAACCACATCCGTGTCAAATAGGTTCGTATAATCTTGGGATTTATGGAAAATTATTCAGTTACTTTAATGTTGCAAAAATAATTCTTAAGCAACATGCCAGCTCATGAATGGGAATGTAGGGGCATGCGTCGTCCCATTTACTTAAATACACTTTGTCTATCATTCCGACACTCGCGATGCTAACTTCAATACTGGGTCCGTTGCTACAATACGATTTTGTGCTTGCTCACGCAAGGTGATGTTTGAAAATCCCAACAGCCTTGAACTTCAATGTCTTGTTTATGTGTTTGTGAATAGAGTGTAATTTGATGTGCTAGTGTGTGAAATAATCAATAGAGCACATTAACTTTTTATTTTAGAGTATATTATTTATGTGTTATGTCTTATCGGACATCTGTACCAAACGTATCCACCCCACCGGCTCTGAATCTCTTTCTTGTATCTAATTGGCCGCAATAGAATGTAATTTCTGAATTACGGCTGATTAAGTAGATTACATAAAGGCATATTTATGATAAGCTTGGTTTATAAATCCTCTAGTAATTATTTGCTGAAAAATTGTATTCACGCCAAACTTCGAACCACGTAATCCTGACAGGAAGTGAAAGAATGGGGTATTTTATTTCTAGTGGTTAAGGTAGTCAGAAGGAAAGTCGCACAAATTATAGCTATTCTGGGGATAGATAAATCGTTGTGACGAACTAATCTTGAATCCCAGAATAGCCAATTAATGCGTCACCTCATAAGTTCGAATGGTCTAAGTGTCATGTCCACCAATGACTAACGAATTTGGCAACTTCAGGGGAGCACAAAAATAACGAATTTGGCAACGTCAGGGGAGCACAAAAATAACGAATTTGGCAACTTCAGGGGAGCAGAACTTGTGAAGTTAAACTTCACTGTAGCTGGTCGCACCATGGCATCCGCCGGCTCAACGCCTCGGAGCGGGACAGTACGGCATTTTCAAAGTTCAAAAAAGATACTAGATAGTTCTAGAAAATATGACGTAGCAGCCGGCCGAAGCCGGCTACTGTCACGGGAGCTTAGCACAAGGAACCTCTTGCCTCAACGGTTAGAACAGAACTCCTATAATCAATTTGACACTCACGTCAGAGTCGGTCCTACTTAAACTTCGTAGTCTGACGAACAGTAGTGGGAAATTTGCAGCAACACTTCATTACAATCGTGTTGCGCCGTAATTGTGGTACTTGATGAAGATCTCAGATATATAATTAATTCTATATTATGGTGTATAACTGTATCTTGCCATTCTCGAACTTTTCAGACGCTCCGGTAAACTGAACACGAGTTTTTGATAGCGTGACTGTCACTAGTGATGTTTAGGAGTTTCCAGGGAAATTTATTTCTGCTTGATTTCTGTGAATAAGTGTAAAGGGAAAGGTAATGTGTGAAAAAACTTTATTTACCGTATGCTTTCAAATCCATTCAGTTACGTGCGAATAGTCAAGTCATTTTCTGGATATTCGTGATCCTTTTAATGTGCTAACTATTTTTCAGAAGCGATGGACGCGATTCCTATCTTTTCTCAACTGAAGTCGGTGGTTCAACTTGTATGCGGCGATCATGAAGGTGCCCTGCAGACGCAAGATAACTTTACACGTCAATGCCCTGTTGTTTCTCAAGTGAGATCAGTAATGGAAGTTGCTTTGGGCGACCCGGACGAAGCTCTGGAAACTCAAGTGGAATGTGTAAAATTCTTGAGCCGAACGGTGGATGCGATTCCAGTTGGTCACGTTAAAGGAGTCGTTCATCTCTCCGTGGGAGATTACAACGGGTGCGCAACTGCTATGAAATGTGCTACTCGCACCTCTGCTGTTACAGGTGCTGGCACGCTGGGCTTTATTGCAGGAGGTCCTGCTGGAGCTGCTGGTATGGGTATTGCTGTGGGAGCCGCTTATGATGGCACGTTAACAGAGTTGGATTCGAAAATAAGTGGAGAATTTAAGCCTAACGGGATGTTCCAGGTTTCGGAAGATCCTACGGATCCAGGCAAGTGGTGTGACTCGTTGTGGAAAATGCAATGGAAATGCCCAAAAGAATAACAAGGCTAGAAGCAAGGATGATTGAACGAAAATATTGATCGGCCAATTGATTGGCAGATTAAAAAATTATATAATGCTTACATCATTTATATATTATAAAAATGAACAGTCTAACTGCTTTCATTCATAGGTATTAAAGATTCCTACTAAATATGGAAGTGAGCTGCATTAAATTTTCTATTCGCACTGACGTTTATAATTTTCAATCTCTGTAAGGACTCTTACAGTATGCTATTTTCCCGTATGGCGTGGGTGCGACGAAGTTTTTGGTTGGAGCTTTCAGAGCTCGCATCAAGCATTTTCGAAGATAATGAATGGAATTTACGTTTTCCCTTTACCACGTTATACCGATTTTCGTATTTTCATATAGGTAGCTGTTAAGCACCAGCAAACCCTAGCTGTTTAGGCAAGGGGCTGCATGGACTGTTTTCAATGCTCCTATAGGAATTAATAAAAAAGAAAGATAATGTATATTAGCGCTCCACACCATGCATAACTTTATTTGCTGTTGGAATGAGTAGCGCAGCCGCCGCACTTTCCCTCGTGCTGATTTCGTGATTAATGGTGTGTTAGATTTGTTCATATTCTAGTGTGGTAAATTTGTTGATATTCATAAAATTTTAGGTTCGAATCATGTCCACAGAGTGAAGTAGGTGCTACTTTAATACTAAGATTTCTAATATTTTCTCCTAAGATTTCATTAATATTCCTAAAATGAACGCGAAACCCAACCAGGGCTTTGCCTAAAATATTTGTTCGTTTGACTATATGAGACATCGTGCATTTCCTTATTGGTTGAAATTCTGAATCATTTGATCGAACAAGTCAAGCAATCGTATCTCTATTTATGTTAGAACTTCCTCTCCCGCTGTTGAAAAAAGTAATAAAAGGTTCTGCTATTGACTGTCTTCAATTGATCCTGCATCGCTAGCTTTCATATGCGCAGTAGCTGCGGAAATTCTAGCCAGGACAGATGAATTTAGAGTTGATTGCACTTGCCTTTTGAGTGATATGCTGAACAGGGAATAATTTTCTTGCCAAGACAGTCTCCACAGACCATCAGCTTTGAAAAATTATTCTTTGTTGAACCTAGAATTTAATTTGTATATTAATATCTAGTGAACTTTACCATTTAGTAGATTTCTAACTTACTATTGTGGTTAGTATTTCCTTGCGCTCGTTCTAATTTACAGGACCTGGCGATGCTGAGTTGGCTTGATTTTGATTATAATAAAACGGGTCTGAACTTTTTTTGCTAGCATGAGAGATTTAACCATCCTGTTAGATTGTATCCTGTTATGGAATGGAAATTCGCTTTATAATGTGATGAATTGCTTAATATGATCATTTTTATGCTTGTAAATCGTTTCAAGTATACACAAGGACGGCTGTTAGATTTTTTAAAGCCTATTTATTTGTACAACCAATTTTCCTCGTTATGTAAAATATCCCACACTGTTAATATTGTCTATGAAATCGTAGTTTTCAACTTAAATTAATCAGTAATTTTTTATTTAGTTATATCGAACTAAATGCTTAAAAGAAAATCATAGTTATGGTAATAGACTGCGAGGGCATTCTTTGTATATATTACATGCAAAGCTGATGGAAATTTTCAAATCTGCTCTTTTTTTTCTACGAGGCTCATTTCCCAGTTCAAATTTTGATCGCGGAATGGAACAGGCCGTCGAAGTGAGAATTTAAAGAAGCACCAATTGGGTGAGAGAAGCAACAATCTATTGTCTATTCCATCTTCGTTTAATAAATCATCATTATGTTTGATAAATCATTAACCAATCACTTCTGATTTATTTCAACATGGAACAGTATTTAATTAATCCTCAGCGCCTATTGCGGCAATGCTAATCTTTGACATTCAAGGAAAAATATAAATAAATATATATATTCGGATATGTATGACACATAAATTCACTGCATCTAATTTAGTCAAAGGAAATTGCGATGCTATCTGTACTTGCTGATAAGACGTCCTAAGATACTTGGTGATAAGATGAACAAACACCCAAGGAAAGTGTAGAGTCTCTTCGTCTGATCATATCTGTTCGTTGGTGGACTATCCTGCAGTCTGCATTGGAGCTAACCGAAGTTTGGTATTAGTTGACTAATTTAAGTTTAACTTGAGTTGTTGAGCTTAACTTGAGAAGTAAACGGCAGTTATATGCTGGCATAAAACCCCTCGATTCTCGATCTAAAGTGAGTAACAAGTTTCCTTGTGAATGCCCTACAGGAATTTAGAGTTTATTGGTAGTTTGAAGGAATGCAGATGAAAATGAAACGCCTCCGAAGGCGTTGTCTCAGCAATACATGCATGACACCAATGTAAGTTTTATTGAAGACCATAGAGCATATCTTATCGACGATTTTTTATTGCTTCCATTTGGCGAATTAGGCTTTTTGTGGGATCTTAAAGTTCAAATTTACCTTGATTTTCGAATATATCAAACCCTCAAACAGCCTTGTTTGCCAAATAAAGAAAAGCAATAATAAAATCGTCAATAAGAAATATTCTCTGGTCTTAAATGAAACTTGTATTGAAGAACAGCTTCTGCCAAACTATACTAATAAACCAATCCAGTATATACTGTACCTGGAATATAGTGGGAACGCAAGTGCACTCTAACAACAGTATTTCTTAACTTGAAGGGAGTGACTTGTGCCATCTGTTCCTGTATTTTTAAAACCATTAACAATTGGACCAGAAGCATTTTTCTAACCATTGCTAGAGAGGATTAAGGTCAGTATCATAACATTCATTCTGGCCAATTTTTCTACTCGTATAACTGTGAGAGAAATTCACATTGTCTTAGGATTTCAGTTATTTTAATTTCTTTTTGTCTCGTATGTTTTACGGCTGCTGGTACGGTTGGCAACCTTGCTTTATGCTGACGCGGCGTTCCCGGCAGCCTATGTTAGTTCTCCTCAATTGATAATTCGATTGCTGCCACTTGGTCGGAGCGTACTTGCTGTCTCTATTAGCGAATGTACATGTAGCGTCCATATTAGGTGGGTGTTAGTGCATTTGCACTTTAGTTTTATGTTCGAGTTTTGAATATAGTGTTTGAATTCTTTGAATGTATTCATGTGTTGTGTTAAATGAAATTGTTCCATAGTATAATATTGTTAGTTATTGTCTTGCTGACCATCATTGTTCGGCAGGACTGACTCTCTGCCCGGCCAGCAAATACGGCTCCTATTTAGGCCTGCCTTGACGGTATTTCCCAGCTTCAGTACCAGCACCAGTCGAGTCTCAACCCGAGTTCAGTAGTCAATGCTGTGCACCGTCAGCCCAGTGCCACATAGTGCTGTACTGCAGCCTGTGCACCATCCGTCCAGTGCCCATGCCCATTGAGCTGTGCACCATCAAGCCAGTGCCCCATCGTGTTGTGCACCATCATTGCAGTGCTCCATTGTCACTGTGTAGTGTGTACCATCATTACTGTGTGTCCCCATCGCCGTGCATCCCACCCTTAAATTGCTGTGCACTGTGCACCGTCCTTGCTGTGTTACCTATCTCATGCTCAGTTTCGTAGTAGTTCTGAATTAGCTTAGTTACTATGACCTTTTCAATCATTCATCTTGTCAGTGTTCAATTAGCGTGTTTTGTTCAATAAATATTTCATCATTATGCTTTCATTTCTCCCTTGAATTTTGAGGATCGGTGGCAGTTTTGGGTTAATTTCCGTATGTAATTGGAGTCGTCCTTAAAAACAACATAACATAGTGATGTCGGCGCTGAAGAGTAGGCTTGATCTGGCCTGTCGCCGATTCTGATACTTTTGATGACTTGTTCACAGAAGATCTAAAATCGTGTAATTTGACCGGATCTTTTCAGGACTGACGATAGTTTGATATAGCTACTAGACTTCCACCGGGTTCGATATGGTGCTAGGCATTTCAAGTCTGAACATATATTTTCCATATCTTTATTTAGTCTGTTCTTGAACGCGTTCATACTGGGAGCGCCAACGATGCTATCAGGGTGGCTATTCCACATAACATAACATAACATAATGATGTCGGCGCTGAAAATGTAGGCCTGATGTGGCCTGTCGCCGATTCTTTTCCTTTTCGTGCCTTGTTCATAGATCTAAACTCGTATCATTTGATCGGATCTTTTCATGACTGGCGATAGTTTGAAGTAGCTACTAGACTTCCCCCGGGTTCGATAAGGAGCTTATGGTGCTAGGCATTTCAAGTCTGAACATATATTTTTCCATAGCTTTATCTAGTCTGTTCTTGAACGCGTTCATACTTGGAGCGCCAACGATGTAATCAGAGAGGCTGTTCCACATGTCGGTAATTCGAAGCGAGAAGAAATGTTGGCGCGTGGAGAAGTTGCAGCGCAGTTTTTTTAGTTTATGGCCGTGGCCCCTGGTGTTGGTTCTTGTTTCAAATTCTAGTAATCCTTCGGGCACCTTGTATAAACCATGAGTATACTTGTATACTTCAATGAGGTCCCCACGCAGACGTCGATAACGGAGGCTTGGAAGCTTCATAATCTTCAATCTTTCTTTATAGGACTTGCCCTTCAAGCCTGCAATAATCCTTGTTGCACGTCTTTGAACATTCTCTATTAAATTTGTTTTATTATTGTTATTTAAATATGTTAATTAATTAGTTAAATTAATTTGTTTTATATTATTATTACATTTATTTTTTTATTATTTTAAAAACCTTACATTAACCAAGACGATATTCGATTCGCGTGTTAGAGGATTTACAAAAACTTAAGAAATGAGTGGAAACTTTACCAGTGTTATTGCATCATATATTCACTCAACTTCACTCCTAATAGCAATTTCACTCGACAGTGATGGGAAAAAATTATGTTTGAAATGATGCAGCCTGGAGACGATTTCTAGCTGTTGTTTTCTTAAAATATTAAAACTTTAATTGCGTGTGACATTTTTGTAAATTGCCAAATATTTTGTGCATTTCATTTACTTTCCAGTTTCCACTATTAAATATCTATAATAAATGTTAAAATTAAAAAATTCAATGAATGTTACAATTCAACATTTGATTTCAGAAATTTTATTTACAGAATATCTAAAGAATTATCTAAATGCTATACTCTCTACTTGATCGTCGTCATGGGCGAAATAAATAGTTACAAGCGAACGTTTGCGCGGTAAAAGTAGTTACAAAAAATTAGTTTGTAATGCATCTAGATAGTTTATCAAGAGCCATACATTTTTTACACGAATTAATGAACTCTGCCACGAATTAGAGTCACGACAATGCAACCACTTGTAAGGTATCATTGAGCAGAAACGTACACAACTTGTAGTACTGGTAACTGCTGTCACTATATATACACTTGAGAGAAACACTCATCCAATATGGCTATCGAATATGGTTTCTCCAAGAAATTTGGAGCACTGTACCTTGATTTTCGAATATTCAATTGTTAGTGAATCTTAAATTATTTAGTTAAAAAAAATCAAGGTCGTAGGAGTTGATACTTTTTGTATCTATACTGCTTCTTGGAAAGGTACAACATGCATGAATTTTATCCGCACTTAAAATTACTATTCCTTTTTTTTAAAGTCTATTTTGATTTCTACAGAACCAATTGGACCCCTTCCTATACCTCTCCGTCTGGAATCGTCGGTCAGTGGGAGTTTCACGATGCTGAAGGATCAGTCAGAAGCAGGCAATTTGATTCCTAATGACAGCAACCCAGCCAACTCCCAGGCTAGAACTGCCATCTTGGATGCAGCTGGCAGAATCCAGGATGCCGGAGACTCACAAAAAGACAAAAGCTTCGAGGGTACCATTGCAAATGATGTACCCGAGGTTGGACGTGTGAAAAGAACCATTCGTTATGCCAAGAGAAAGACGATGAATGCAATAAGGGTTGCATCTCATACCACTGCTGTAATTGCGGGAGGACTTGCTGGGTTTTATCTACTAGGTCATCCTGGGGCTGTTGCAGGAGGTATCGGTGCTGGTGTTGTTATAGATTCTGCGATCACAGCTGTTGACTCCGGCATACAGGGAACATTTCAGCCGTACGGTTTGCTTGAGTTCTTCACTGATACGAAGAAACCAGGCAAGTGGCGTGCTGCTGGGCGTGGGGTTGTCATTGATGGCATCACGGGCCGTTTCGCTGGCAGTGCCATGAGAGTCGTCTTATTGGGACGTCACATTTACCAGTTATGGGTAAAGGCATTTCATTGGCTCTATAGATTTTCGCCTTTTTATGTCATCCGAATAATTGTAGATCGGGTGTTTTTGGTAAAGGAATGAATTGAAGACATAGATATTTGTGGATTTTAAAACTGATCGATGGAACTCTTCCAAGATCAATCAAGCTGTGGACACTTAAATAAAGAGTTAGAATACAATAATATATGAATATAATGCTGAATCTTGAGACCTAACAAAGCATTGGCTCTACAAGAATCACTCTGAAAGCTGTTCACTTACTTCCGAACATTCCTACGAGGTATTTTTTTTAATTTCTGTGAGGGATAGATTTAACTAGATATAAATATACTTGAATAACAGTATTATTCTAGCTTGTATATTATTTATATATGTTGCACTATCCATCTAAAATCCTAATATTCATGTGTTGTATTAAAATTCTGTGTAAACTTTTTTCTAGATGACATGAGAGATAACACTTGCACAAACATGGGTCAATTAATAAATGGACCAGATTACAGAACGCGAGATGTTCAGCTTCTATATAGAACATATTCACTATACTTATGTACGAATCAAGACATTATAGTATTAATATAAAATACCTCGTTTAAAATAACATTAATTATTAATATAAAATACCAACGATTCATCTAATCTTTGAACACGTTCATTGATATTGGACTGACAAACACAAAAAAAACTGTATTGAGCTCTTTCCTATACCAAGATGCAGAGCTGGGCAGCGCTACTTTGAAATGTAGCGGCGCTACCGCTACCGCTACAGTAAAATGTAGCGCCGATACATTAGCCGCTACAATGGCCAAAATTATTGGAAATCTCTAAATATTTATTGTTCTGCTATTGGGATTTACTCATAAACATTTAATGATAATAAAACATTTTCAAAACATGTCAACGCAACTATATTGCAATTAACCTAACCGAACTAGTACGGGTTATATAGATACAGTAAATAAAAGTTACAGTTATTTTTATGTTTTACCTTCCCTACATGGATGTCTACTTTAATCTACCAAACTCAAAAATCATCCACATACAGGGTCATCAATATTTAGCGTTACATTTTTTTCGAAATCAATTGTTGATAATTGTCCTTAATATTTGTCATTTGTTTACACCTTCTCATTAATCTATATCATTGTTTATAATTTATCATCTTAATGGTGTCAAAAAACACCAACTGTCTGCTCAAGTTGTTGACAAACGCCTCCAAAGATCCAAGATTCTTCTTTCCCGCATACATGATGACACGCTGCCAAACCTCGTTTTCAGTGATGAGAAGATGTTCAATTTTGAACACCACTTCAACTCCCAAAATAATCGAATTTGGTCGAACAATGGGGACGAAGGATCCCGTGTGGTGACTAGGAAGCAATGCCCGACCTCAGTGATGGTCTGAGCAGCCGTAACAGAGTCCTCAAGGAGTCCAATCTTTTTTGTTGACAAAGGGGTGAAATTGAATCAGAAGAACAATCGAGATGTCATCCTTGTTTGTGCATTGTTGCCCTGGGCACAAAAGCACTTCAAAAACGTCCCTGGTCGTTCCAGTAGGACTCAGTACCATCCCATGGGGCCAAATTAATTCAGGAGTGGCTGTCCGAGAATGTTCCTCACTTCATTACCAAAGATGAATGGCCCCCATCGTCACCCGATCTGAATCCTGTGGATTTTGGGATCTGGTCATACCTTGAGAGCAAGGTCTCGATCGTTCACCATCACAGTTTGGACGCCCTAAAGGTCAAACTGCTGAAGAAGTGGGCCAAAATCCCGTAGAGTGTCATTCGTGACTCTTGTAAGGCTTTCTCGAAGCGTCTACAACTCGTTATTGATGCAGATGGTGGACATATTGAATGAAATTGTGGGAATTGTATCTCTGAACCTCTGCCTACTTTGAATACTATTAAGTAAAATCTAAAGGCTTTATCTATAAAAGTAGCGGTAGCGCTGTAGCGGCAAAACCTCGTATCGCTACTTAAATATGTAGCGGGCGCTACCGCTACATTACCTTAAATGTAGCGTCGCTACCGCTACCGCTACATGTAGTGCGCTACTGCCCACCTCTGCCAAGATGTACCAGTAAACCTCAAAGAAATTGCCACAATATCCTAGATTTATATGTATGATGGAACTAAAATATTTGTATGGATATTAAGGATTCGAGGAAGCCTGAGACCGTGGTCATGATCAACGAAAACATAATGGATGCGCTCATTTGCACAAGATGGTCTCTTTATCAAAACAATGCGTCTTTAGAACAAGCGAGCATGATCAATATTGACTCTAAAATTGTAGGCTGGAGATACATGGCCTAACTGACCCGATGTAAAGTTATGGACTAAGGGAATAGCTTCTGGTAAAGGATGTGATTAGTGTCGGAAGAAGTCGTCAAATTCTGTTTTATAATTTGTCAAAATTTAGAAGTAATTGCTTGTCATAACAGCATGCACAAAACTAATAGACCGATATTCGAAATATCCGAAATTCTCGGGGCTCTAAAATGGATCCCACCGAAGAAATAAAAAAAAATTTGAATGAATATTTTCCCAGCATCTGGACATCGGGCATCAAAAGACCGCTTTTGGCTGAGGAGTGCACGTATGTCTACGAGTAGAAAAACTCTGCGGCATTAATACGACGCTGAAGTTATCGGTAAAAACAAGTGAATACCTCATCAAAAAAGTGACAAAAAGTACGCTGTTAAGCAATCATAAGACGTAATTATCTGGTGAGACAAGTTTGGGAATACCGGAATCGTCAGAAAAAAGTACTATTGATACAAAAGTGCCCCTTCATATGTCATTCATGGAAATCCATTTGGCAGGTATAAGATTTTTTAGGGAAAATTTCAACTCCGAGGGCGCGATATGGTGACTGCTACCATGTGAACTGCATGGGAGAGCGAAAGTGGTTACTCAAGGGTAAATACATCTGTCTTTTGTGCTAAAAATTGGGCTAATATGCGCGACGTCGTGAATATTAATTATGAAGTAATTATAGTTTTTAGCCCCGTCGGAAGCCCCCTGTTAGATTACAATTATAATGTGTTATAAATGAATTGCGTAAAAAATTACTCATAGTAAATCTGTCGGAAATACCGATTCAAAGACGATATTCGTGTATTTATTAAGTATGATTGATTGATCCATATAATTATGAACTACATATTTAGTTCATCGAACAATGCAACGATTATATAAAAAAGATATACCTTGCAAACTTCAAATCAGTGGAGTAGTGAAAATTATGCCGATTTCAATTTTATTAACCCCAAAATTGTTGCATACCTAAAGTTTTATGTAACTGGATATTGCGAGGAGCTGCTATTTTCATCGAAGATTAGTCGGACGAATCGCTGCCAAGCAATATTTGCGTGGATTGGGCTTCACACCACCGGATTGTTATAAATTGGAGCATCAAAAGGAATTTAAAAGCAAAGAAAACGCCAAGCAAATTCACCATATCGATATTGAAAACGTTTCGGAGTCGAGCTCCATCTTCAGTTCGACAATCTAAACGATTAAAATCATTTTATAAGTCAAAATTCTAAAACAGACATACAACCTAAACAAGACCTAACATTATATCAAAAACAGGACTCGATTGGAACAACTTGGTCCTAGGGAGCATCTAACATTAAAAATAATGGTCATATAGTGGTATTTTCCAAATAAGTTGGAACAGAGGTTGAAACTTGGCTCATCATTATTTTGTCTCCTTGGTTAATGAAATAGTCAGTTATCAATTGTATTCATCCACAAGTAAATAAAATTAAAGCTACGTCATCATAAAAACAATCAACAAAATTCGCGGCAATAAGGGTTTCATTGGGTCTTGACGAGATATAAATTAATCTGGAAGCACAGATAAGGTCTAACATAGAACAATTTTTGATAAATAATGAGTTTAAAAGGAAGAAGTCGCTTGCTTTCCTCCTGGTCTTGCCGACAAACTTACCAGCTTACAACGATTGCTTGTCATCAGAAGTAGGCAGCTTTGACAGCAGTGTGACTACGTTCGTCTCTCGTCAGATTCAACGCACGAAGCTTTCCTATCCATGTCTATTATTTCCTGAAAATTTCACTTACTCCGGCATGTACTTTAATTAACAAGTGCGTGGAAAATATCGGTAAGACCAACGACATTATTCTTCGGTGAATGCAGCGAGTTTCCACTCTCCAAGCGGTTCCCTAGTTGACACTCGGCATCGTCATCATGCAGTGACTCATCACAGTCACATCAGTGCCCTGACAGAGCTCGAGCGAGTGGGATGAAGCAGCTCAAACCACTCGCCCAGTGTTACCTTTTAATATGTTGCTATAGCTAATTGTGGTTCCCTTATCTGTGTATTCCTCTATCGTCTGTTACTGTGTATGATTCCAGAATTTGTAATACCAAGTTCATGTTATTGAGTGAAGATTGAAGTTGTTGCAGCGAGTTACGCTGAGCGAAGACATCGTTGGCGGCCATTGTCAGGAGTCTAACACTTACTCATAGGCTGCTATATCATAGTTCATATCGATTTTTTAGAATGAACTCGGGCAATTAGTTTGAAAGGGAATTATTTTGCTGCATAAACTAGGTGTAGTGATTTAATATTTTTGGATCATTTGCCTCATTTTCGTGATTTTGCCTTAAATTAATTGTACGCCATATGATTAATGATATAGCGACTGCTTTTGGATTTTGGGCGTGGTGACTCTGAAAAGGACATTCAGGAGTCAGGCCTTTACAACGGCCATCTGCCACACGTCACATATCCGTTTTGTTAGTAGGGGAGAAGAGGGAAACCAAGCCAGGTAGAAGCAACATTAAATGATTAAAGCAGAGGCTAGAGGGGTAGGACCATGGTTGAACTAATACTACTAATACAAGGTAGACCCACGCGCAGCTCCGCCTTGCGAATGTCATTTGTTATTCCACCCGTGATGTCACATTAGTCGTTGTCATGGTTGAACTAGTCAAGGAACTAGTATATACCTAGTTCAAACATGGGTCGATGTGACGTCACCGTGTGATTCAAACTGATTTGTAACACCTGTTTTGCTTAAAATAAGACTAGTTGCAGTAAATAAATTTTTTGGGCCATTTTAATGAGGTCAATTTCTTTCATGGTTGAACTAATACTGTAATACAAGGTTTTCCCTAGTGCAGCCGCGCCTTGCGAATGTTATTTGTTATTCCAACTGTAACGTCACTTTGGTTATTGTTACCTTGTTACGTCACCTCGTTACTTGTTACGTCACCTTGGCTCTTGTTACGTCCCATCGTGACGTCAAACTGATTTGTAACACTGGTTTTGCTTAAAATAAGACTAATTACATGCAGTAATAAAATTTCTTGAGCCATTTTGAAGAGGTAATTTTTTTTATATTGCTTTCAAAGATGACATAAAAACAACGTTTTTATCTACATTTTTTTACATTTTGTGCCCACCGTGACGACACTCTAGAGATGCGCAGAACGGCGAAAAATCGTCATCGCCGTGGGTCAACCTTATATTATATTAGTTCAACCATGGGTGGGACCGTGAGACAGTTTGTGCAAGTATAAGATGAAAAGAGAGGAAAGGAAAATTTAAAAGGAAATTTATTTGGCATATTATTGCTACGTCCCATTTATTACACTGTTGGATTTAAATTTCATATTAGATATGGTATCTCCTAGACCCCGAAATATTTATTTGTGTCCTATTACATTATTATCAAGATGCATACATAGCAAAGATGCTGTCCCGTTTTCTTCGACTCCTTTATAGAGAAAAATTTTTCGGAGACTACTTTGTTCTCTCCTACCGCTCATCTAAACGGCCTCACTGCCGACTTGTTTTTCGTTGAATCTATTTTGAATTGGAATATAATGGGTAATTTTATTTACCACGTTTTTCTTAGTTTCGCTTCGTGTCTGTCTGTCATCAAAGATTCAAACCTTAATTTAGAGCACTTTCGACGATCCTAGAAACTTGAAATTTGGTATGCATGCTTATGCTGCCTAACAATTCATGATTTGATCATCAGAAGTAATAATAATAAAAAAACAAGTTAAAAAAAATTAGAAAAAACCCTAAAAATTCAGGGTTGGGAATCGATTTTTTTGTCGAACATCCAGAGTTGCCAACCCTGGAAAATGATTTGAATTGCTAAACTAAAAATATAAAATTTTACGTTTTTATTTTGTAATCACACGTCTGGTGGTTACAAAATTAAAAACCAAGAAATAAAACAAATAAAAAAACTTTTGAAAACCACGTTTTCTTAATGGACAATAATATGCGTTTAAAAATTACTTTTTAAAGACAACACTTCTAAAAAATACAGTGTCTCCTATGTTACACATCTACAATGAATTTCTTTTTTTTTCATATATTAATAAAAATGTATTTTTAATTTTTTTAATATTAATATGTGAAAAAAATAATAAATTTTTAAAATTATTTATTCTGTCAAATGATTCATGCCTTGTCTTCAACTTTGCACAAGTGTGCAAAATTTCAGATTGATTGGACTGGTAGAAGAAGTGTGTTGAATATCGATTATAAGATTTGTAGAAGAAAAAATTATTTTTTCAATTTTTCATATTACAAATTTTTTTTAATTTAAAATTATATATTCTGTTAATTGACTCATGCATTGTCTCCAACTTTACGCAAGTGTGCAAAATTTTAGATCAATTGGACAGGTAGAAGTGTGTTAAATATAGATTATAAGATTTGCAGCAGACAGACAAACAAACAGACAAGAAATGAAGTTAAAGAGAAGTGTTGTAAAAAGAAAAACATTTACTCCTACATAACATTACATAACATTTTACATAACTTTAATGTTACCGTATGTACGAGTTAATGTTGTTCTTTTTTGTCCATTAAGAAAAAGTGGTTTTTATAAGTTTTTTTATTTGTTTTATTAAGATATTGTTCTTTAAACGCAATCTCTAATCTCACGATTCCAGATATCTGAAGCGTAATCGAAGCCCAACCCAAGCGTTGGCAAATGCAAGCATATGTAAGGAAACGTCAATAATACGTAGGTAAATCTTGTTTACCTCTCCTTGAAGCCTAAATTGTTTAACGTAGTTATCAAAGTTGACGTCTCTCCTTCTTGCCTGTCAAAACCACCTTGTGTGCAGGGACTGGACTATTATACAAAACTATTGAAATACTGCACTATTGAGTATACGTATTGACCAAGCTGTGGCCTGTGATTAACCATACTTGTCACGCCAGCTGTAATCTTGTGTCATCTATCAGTCATTAACAACGCTCAGCTACAACGTTATTAATTAAGCTTAAACAATGGGAGTCCAGTCCCTGCATAGTGTAAGTTTCATGTATGTCTTTCTTGACATAATAACTAATATCAAATCTTATTTCTAGCTTAGGTCATCAACGACAGCAAGTAAAATCTACTAAACCAAAACCGTCGTTTCTTCTTGCCCACCAAATCACATCTGTGTCAAACAGGTTCGTATAATATTGATATTTATGAAATCATTGGGTTATTTTAATGTTGCAAAAGTAGTTCTTAAACGACAGTCCAGCTTTTGAATGGGAGAGTAGGGGCATGCGTCGTCCACTTACGAACTTAACACGTTAAGTGTGCGCATGGCTGTGACCCACCACGGTTGCCAGATGGCCTGAAAACAGCTAATTCCGCGGACAAAAGACGCCTATTATTTGATATTCAATTGTAAATTAAGTTTCAGTGCAAAAATCAAATTTTCATTACTCCTACTTCTAAAATTTAATAAGGAAGTGCACTGTCATAACTTTTTTTTCGGCCAATGCAATTAAAAAAATAAATAGCGGAATGTGTACTGAAAAAATACCTGCAACCTACCGGTAGGTCTTGCCGCACGTAACGTGTTAAACACACTTTGCCTATCATTCCGACACTCACGATGCTAACTTCGATGCTAGGCCCGTTGCTATAATCAGATCTCGTCCTTTCTCACTCTAAAGGTGAGCTTCCAAACTCACTTGAACTTCAATGTCTTACTTATTTGTGTTTGTGAAATGCGTGTAATTTGAAGTACTCGCGTGTGAGATACACGATAACAATATGTGAAAAAGACATTGTTGCCGGCGCATTTGCGGGTGAGGTCAACCCTAGGTGACCTACTTCTGTCTCTCAGGCAACTAACTTTAGTAAACTATTAGCGCAGAGTCCATGAATAAATAACACGGAAAGATAGATGTATATTGGTGACCAGATTTACAAATTTAATAAAACCAGGGAATAAAGGAGCATGGGCAGAAAATAGGTATTGTAAGAAAAATACCGATTGTTTACTAAAGGTTCTAGAAGTCGGTTTCTTTAACCCTAAAATGATACATGATAACTATTACCCTAAATTACAAAAATATTGATACAAAGATATTATGACTAAATTATGAATGAACGGATTTATTTTGAGATAAAAACTCAATAAGTAACCCGGTTACAACATTAAAGCCCATGCTCCACTTATTTTAGAGTATCTTTTTTATACTAGGTCGGACTTGTGTGCCGAACGTATCATCCAACATGCTCTGAATCTTGTTCCTTGAACAAGATTCAGATTCCGAATCTTCTTCCTTGAATTTTCGGCTATTAATTACTGAATTACGGCTTATATAGTAGATTGCATAACAACGGCATTTTTATGTTATGCTTGATTTATAAATCCTCTAGTAATTACTGACAGAATAATTGCATTCACTCCAAACTTCCGAACCGCATAATCGTGATAGGGAGTGAGGAATTTTGTTTCTAGTGGTAAAGGTAGGCAGAAGGTTAACTCTCACAAATTCTGGCTGTTCCAGGGAAAGAAAAAAGGTTTTGCCGTAATTGTCCAACTGAATAAAACTCTGTTATTAGCATACAATGAATTAATAATGTTTTATAACTACATATATCTCGCTAGTCCGAAACTTTTTGGAGACTATAGGATAAACTTAACACGAGTTTCTGTTAGTGTGACTGTTTCTAGTAATCTTTAGGTGTCTCTAAATTAATTTATTTCCGCTTGATTTCTGCCGTTAATCGAAATTAGCAACTTAATGCGTGAAAAAATACTTTTTATCTATGTTTACAAATGCATTTCGTTACGTGCGTATAGCTGTTTGTTAAGTTATCTGTGGGAAATGCAAAGAAATCCGTCTAATGTGCTAACCATTTTTCAGAAGCGATGGACGCGTATCCAGGCTTTTCTCAACTGAAGTCGGGGGTTCAATTTGCGTTCGGCGATTTTAAAGGAGCCTGGCAGACGCAAATTAACTTTACTCGTCAATGCCCTGTTATTTCTCAAGCGAGATCAGCGATAGAGGTTGCTGCGGGAGACCCGGACGCCGCTCTGGAAACTCAAATAGAATGTGCAAAATTCTTGAGCAGAACAGTGGATGCGGTTCCAGTTGTTGGTCACTTGAAGGGATTCGTTCATCGCGCCGTGGGAGATGAAGACGGGTACGTGGCTGCTCAGAAATCTGCTACTCGCTCCGCAGCTATTGCTGCTTATTCGGCGATAGGCTTTGTTGCAGGAGGGCCTGCTGGAGCTGCTTTTGGGGGTATTGGTATGGCAGCCCAATACGATTTCACCGTATCATGTATTGATTCGGAAAATAAAGGAGAATTTTCGCCTTACGGCATGTTCGAGTTCTTGGAAGATCCCAAGGATCCTGGCAAGTGCTGCGACTCAGCGTGGAAAGTGCCACGACTCTGCCGAAAATGATGGTAAAGCTAGAAGTAAAAATGATTGAACGACAATGCTGGTCGGCCTATTGATCGACGGATTGAAAAATTATATAATGCATTCATCGTTCATGTTTATAAAAATTAACAATCTAATAGCTTTCACTCATGGAAAAGATTCTTACTACTATCCTCTTGAATTTTCTATTCACACAGACATTTCCAATTTCTGTGAAGACTTTTATAGTATGCCATTGTCCCGTATAGAGTAGGTGGGACATGAAGTTTTTGGTTGAAGCATTCAGGGCGCGGACAAAGCATTGTTGAAGATAATAAATAGAATTAACGCTTTACCTTTGCCACGTTTTACCGATTTTTGTATTTTCATATAGCCTATAGGTAACTGTTAAGCACCAGCAAAACCCTGCTTAAGCAAGGGGCTGCATGGACTAGTTTCCAGCGCTTCAATAATAATTAAGATAAAAGAAAAAGATAATGTATATTAGCTCACTACACCAAGAATGACTTGATTTGCTATAGGAATGAGTCCTCGTGATGATTCCATGATTAGTGTGGTAGATTTGTTCGTGTTCTAGTGTGGTAGATTTGTTCGTGTTCTAGTGTGGTAGATTTGTTCATGTTCTAGTGTGGTAGATTTGTTCATGTTCTAGTGTGGTAGATTTGTTCATGTTCTAGTGTGGTAGATTTGTTCATGTTCTAGTGCGGTAAATTTGTTCATATTCGTAAAATGTTAGGTTCTAATCATGTCTACAGAGTGAAGTAGGTGCTACATTAATATTTCTATCTGAATATTTTCTAATACATTGTACATTGTATTATGAGAATTGAGAAAAAATACATTGTATTTTTTCTCAATTTCTTTATTCCTAAAATGAAGGCAAACTAAACCACGGGTTGGCCTTATTTGTTCCTCTGATTAAATGAGATATAGTCCATTTTCTTATTGGTTGGAATCCTGAATCCTGCTGATATAACAAGACATTATAATCGTATCTGTATTTCTGCTTGAAATTGCTGTCCCGCTGTTCAACAGAAATAATAATAAAAGATTCTGCGATAACTGTGTTCAATTGATCCCGCATTGCTGGCTTGGAGTAGCTGTGAAAATTCTAGCCAGGACTAAGAGATGAATTTAGAGAGTTGATTGCACTTGCCTCTTGAGTGATATGCTGAACAGAGAATATTTTTTATGCCATGGCACTGTTTAGACAGACCGTCTCCTTTGAAAAATTAGATTCTTTGTTAGACATAAAATTTAATTTGGTTACTAATATCTTATCCACGCGAAACATTTCTTCTCGCTTCGAAATGCCTAGCACCATATCGAACCCGGTGGAAGTCTAGTTGCTATTTCAAACTATAGTCAGTCCTGAAAAGGTCTTGTTAAATGACACGATTTTAGATCTTCTGTGAACAAGTCACGAAAAGTTCAAGAATCGGTGAAAGGCCACATCAGGCCTACACTTCAGCTCCGACATCACTATGTTATGTTAGTGAACGCTGCCTTTTAGTAGAGTTCTAACTTTCTATTAAGGTTTATATTTCAGTGCATTCCTCCTAATTTACAGGACCTGGAGGTACTAAGTTAGCTTGATTATAATTACGATTCTGATTAAATAAGTCCAAAATTTTGTTGCTAGCATGAGAGATGTAACCAATATCCTGTTATATTCTATGCTGGTGAATGATGAAAATTCGCTTTATAATACGATGAATTTCATAGTATGATCACTTATATGCCTATATACCGTTTCATGTATACGCAAGACCGGCTGTGGAATTTTTTAAAGCTAATTTATATGTACGACCAATTTTCCTCGTTATGTAAAATATTCCGCACTGTTGTCTATGTAATCGTAGTTTTTCACTTAAAATTATCAGTAATTTTTTATTTGGTTATATCGAACTAAATGCTTGACAGGAAAGCATACTTATGGCAATAGACTGCGAGGAGATTCTTTGTATTTATTACATGCAAAAAAGCTGGTTAACATTTTAAAATCAGCTTTTTTGAACGAGGCTCATTTCGCAGTTAAAATTTTGAGCGCGGAATAGAACAGGCCGTCAAAGTCATAGAGTGAGAGAAGCAACAATCTATTTCTTGTTCGTCTAATAAATCATTATGTTTTGATAAATCATGAAACAATTACTTCTGTTTTATTTCTACATGGAACGGAATTTAAATAATTCTCAATGCCTATTGCGGCAATGCTAAACCTTAACATTCAAGGAAAAATATATATTCGGTACGTATGACAATTAAATTTACTGCATCTAATTTACTAATAGAAAATAGTTATCTGTTCTTGCCGATAAGACGTACTAAGGACTATTCAGCAGTCAGCATTGGAGCTAACCGAAGTTTGGTATTAGTTGACTAATTTAAGTTTAACTTGAGTTGTTAAGCTTAGCCTGAGAAGTAAACGGCAGTTATATGCTGGCATAAAACCCCTCGATTCTCGATCTAAAGTGAGTAACAAGTTTCCTTGTGAATGCCCTACAGGAATTTAGAGTTTATTGGTAGTTTGAAGGAATGCAGATGAAAATGAAACGCCTCCGAAGGCGTTGTTTCAGCAATACATACATGACACCAATGTAAGTTTTATTGAAGACCATAGAGTATATCTTATCGACGATTTTTTATTGTTTCCATTTGGCGAATTAGGCTTTATGTGGGATCTTAAAGTTCAAATTTACCTTGATTTTCGAATATTTCAATCCCACAAGAAGCCTTATTTGCCAAATAGAGTAAAGCAATATTAAACTCGTCAATAAGAAATATTCTCTGGTCTTCAATGAAACTTGTATTGAAGAACAGCTTCTGCCTAACTACACTGAGAAACCAGTACAGTATATACTGTACTTGGGATATACTGGGAACACAACTGCACTCTAACTACAGATGTCTTAACTTGAAGAGAGTGACTTGTGCCATCCGTTACTGTATTTTTAAAACCATAAAAAATTGGATCAGAAGAATTTTTCTGACCATTGCTGGAGAGGATTAAGGTAAGTATCACAAATTCATAACATTTATGCTGGTCAATTTTCTACTCATTTAACCACGATGATATTCGATTCACGTGTTTGAGGATTTACAAACTAATGAAATTAGTGGAAACTTTAACAGTGTTATTTCATCAAATATTCACACACATTGACATTTGTAAATTGACATTTGCGTGTAACATTTTTTGTAAATACATTTTATATTTTATACATTTCATCTACCTTCCACTATAAAACAATATTTATAAAAATATTTTAAAATTACAAAATTCAATGAATGTTAAAATTTAACATATGATTTCCGAAATTTTATTTACAGAATATCTAAAGAATTATCCAAATGCTATACTCTCTACTTGATCGTCGTCATAGGCGAAATAAATAGTTACAAATGAACGTTTGCGCGGTAAACGTAGTTACAGAAATTAGTTTGTAATGCATCTAGATAGTTTATCAAGAGCCATACAATTTTTTACAAGAATTAATGAACTCTGCCACGAATTAGAGTCGCGACAATGCAACCACTTGTAAGGAATCATTGAGCAGAAACGGACACAACTTGTAGTACTGGTAACTGCTGTCACTATATATACACTTGAGAGAAACACTCATCCAATATGGCTATCGAATATGGTTTCTCCAAGAAATTTGGAGCACTGTACCTTGATTTTCGAATATTCAATTGTTAGTGAATCTTAAATTATTTAGTTAAAAAAAATCAAGGTCGTAGGAGTTGATACTTTTGGTATCTATACTGTTTCTTGTAAAGGTACAGATATGCATGAATTTTAACAGCACTTAAAATTAATCTTCCTAGTTTTAAAGTCTATTTTGATTTCTACAGAACCAATTGGACCCCTTCCTATACCTCTCCGTCTGGAATCGTCGGTCAGTGGGAGTTTCACGATGCTGAAGGATCAGTCAGAAGCAGGCAATTTGATTTGTCATGACAGCAACTCAGCCAACTCCCAGGCTAGAACTGCCGCTGTGGATGCGCCTGGCAGAATTCAGGATGCCGGAGACTCACAAAAAGACAAAAGCTTCGAGGGTACCATTGCAAATGATGTACCCGAGGTTGGACGTGTGAAAAGAACCATTCGTTATGCCAAGAGAAAGACGATGAATGCAATAAGGGTTGCATCTCATACCACTGCTGTAATTGCGGGAGGACTTGCTGGGTTTTATCTACTAGGTCATCCTGGGGCTGTTGCAGGAGGTATCGGTGCTGGTGTTGTTATAGATTCTGCGATCACAGCTGTTAATTCCAGCATACAGGGAACATTTCAGCCGTACGGTTTGCTTGAGTTCTTCACTGATCCGAAGAAACCAGGCAAGTGGCGTGCTGCTGGGCGTGGGGTTGTCATTGACGGCATCACGGGGCGTTTTGCTGGAAGGGCTATGAGAGTCGTCTTATTTGGACGTCACATTTACCAGTTATGGGTAAAGGCATTTCATTGGCTCTATAGGTTTTCACCTTTTTACGTCATCCGAATAATTGTAGATCGTGTGTTTTTGGTAAAGGAATGAATTGAAGACATAGATATTTGTGGATTTTG
Organism: Hyalella azteca; assembly: GCF_000764305.2. Classification (NCBI taxonomy): domain Eukaryota; kingdom Metazoa; phylum Arthropoda; class Malacostraca; order Amphipoda; family Hyalellidae; genus Hyalella; species Hyalella azteca. The sequence goes on along the minus strand of NW_025946201.1, from coordinate 176,084 downwards.
AAACTGATCGATGGAACTCTTACAAGATCCATCAAGCTGCGGACACTTGAATAAAGAGTTAGAATACAATAATATATTAATGTAATGTTGTATCCGGAAACCTAACAAAGCAAAAATTGGCTTTACAGGGATCACTATGGAAGCTGTTCACTTACCTTTGAACATATGTACGAGGTATTTTTTAAGTCTTGCGAGGGATAGATTTACCTAGGTATAGAAATCATTAATTAAATGTATTATTCTAGCTTAGAAAGCTTGTGTATTATGCATTCATATTGAGCTATGTACACATCTAAAATCCTAATATTCAAGTCTTGTATTAAAATTCTGGGCAACTTCTAGATGACATGAGAGATAACACTTGAACAAACATGGGTCCATTGAAAGACAGACCAGATTCCAGAACCTGTTGTTCAACTTCAAAATAGTATGATATTCACTGTACTTATGTATGAATCAAGACAGTAATGAGTGAATATAAAATCATCCATATCGTTAAGCGGGATGAGATGGTTACCGAAAAGATCTTTGGAATAGGAAGATGAGGATCATTTGAGGAACTAACATACAACTTCCTGTGCGCCTCCCGGCCGCGAAGCAAAATGAAATATTATAAATTATGATCAACTTGTTGATGAGGTCCATTTGGGGTAACCTAGCTGATGATTGTACGTATATACGGATATTCCGTTGTGCTCGTTTGCGCTGTTAATTGTTGGTGTTATGTCACTTACTATGAGCACAGTTCTCGATCGTGGCTTCATAAGGTTCCTGTGATAATGACCTGTTGTTTTCTCAAATAATCTGTCAAAACCTTATCGTATTGATCTGTATTAATTATACCTTAATTCGTTAAATTAACAACGTAGTGAATTAATGAATTATGTGAAAGGTTAAATTAATGAACATTTCCTTTTGTTTCAGTGTCGACTCGATTTCTGCTTTGACTTATTTTACAAAAATTTGCTCTTCTGCCATATTATCCTGTACCTACATGATTATCCGATCGCAAAAGGCGTGACTTAGAAATTTGAAAAGGGCTTGAATGATCGTCTTTTCCATGCCCTAGATAATGATTCTGTTATAATTCTGACGAATACACGCTTCTGCATCTCGAAGCTGAACCCAAGCGATGTCTGCCGCTACTCAGCGATTGGTATCATTGAGCAGCGTTATGAAATTATTCCTTTAACAGACTCAGAAAAACGAATGGTTCTTATTGTCCAAATAGTATGCACTATCTTATCCTTTGAACATATAGAGAGCCTAAATAGCACTGATACCCCCTTATGCGGTTCAAACTGGGTAAGGACCAGCAAAACTGGGCATGACCCACTCAAGGGCGAAAATTGCATCGTTATTTTGACAATCTGCGGAGAACAGACTTGGAAATGCTCCCGACATCACAAGTATTAACTATTAATTTGAAAAATTTAGTTATCTCTTGTATCCTTCGTGACAAACTAAATGAGCTATCATGATCATTCTGTTTCAGTTATCGGCTAACTTGTGTGTCTAAAAAACGGTAGATATTTACACATGTGTACTGTCGAATCATCTTTCGGAATTCATTTGAGATTATTTGCTTTTAGTTTAGAATTCGTTTGATAGTCCCATTCGTTATGCTTTGACTAAAGTGTGTTAGAAAAATTTTAATTAATTAGGCTTTCGCATGAACCCTGTTGAATAATATTCATTAATTATTATTATATTTTCTGGTGGCTGAATTTTATGGATTCGACAATACATGTGTGGCATCACAATACAATCAACTCAGTGATGTTGAATTTATACTGAAAATCAAAGAGAAACGTACTATCCTATCAATAATTGCGGGGAATACTCGAGCATGTTCTAATTTAAGCCAAAATCGAGCACACAAACTACACTAAAAAATAGTAGTGTGGATTCCTAATCAATAACTAATGATAGCAAAAAACTCCCCACGGTTAACGGATGTACCCGGATGAATTTTTTTGTCGCGTAATTCATTTACAAACACCAAGACTGGATCGCAAGCCAAAAACTTGTCGATCGACTGATGGAACTGAAGCCTAAATTGATCAGTGGTATTCAAGTGTCGTATGGCGACACAAATAAATCATAGCATATGATTTCGAAATCGTAACGGATGATTTTTTATGATCTCAATTTAAGTAAAAAATTGATATTTTTTGACGACACGTTGTCTGCATCACAATTCATGTTTTATTAATTTCATAAATTTCTATACTTTCGATTTGCGAACGTTGAATCGCGTTGTTTGTTTCCATGAATCAATATTAATGTTAACGCCGAGGAGTCCATCATAGATCAACTTATTTGTATCAGTTGTTGAAGACATCAATGATACAGCAGAAGCCAATGGACATCTGCACCGAACGTATTATTTGTTCAGGTGGCAATTCCCAGGCACTCTTCTCTGAACTTTAACTTGATATTTCCCAACTCAGCAACCACTTGTGCAAAGCCAACGATGCGAGTGCCATAGAAATCTATATAGGTACTACATTTGCTGCCACTGATCGTGATCGCGGCTCGATTTTTTCATCTTGTCTTCAGCACTTTATTTCACCTTTGATCGCGTCATCATAGTGTTGAAATTTCAAGTTACTCATTCAACATATCAAATTAACGAGTAAGCATCGCGAAACTTGTAAATTTATTATGTTATTTCTTAAAACCCTGCTAAATAATTTGGTTCTTCTTACCCGTTTTGAGGGACTCGCAAGCTACACTTTTTTAAATTCAAGAGTAATCTGAAAAGGTATAATCAGTAATGTGTATAATGCATTCAACATAATGCATCATAGGCCTTTTTCTCCGTATTATATCCTAGTACGCTATTAAATAAACTAATACTTGTATAGAAAGTAGGATTATAACATGCGTTATAATATGAAGTCTTATATAATTGCCAGATATTTTTTATCTTTTTGCTTCTTCCGAACGAGTCGCAATCGAATTACCTCTTCTACTGAAGAACAATGAAATTCTAACCATTGCATGAGTAACGCTGTAAGGCTTGAATTTGAAGGCGTACTATGAATTAAAAGTTCATTCTCAAACTTCATCCAGGACTTGAAAAGCTAGAGCATGAAAACATTTAAACCCTATTCACAGAGACAAGTGTTCTGGATGCACTTTTAAACACATCTAAGGTTTTGGCATCAATTTGCTGGTACGTCGTTAACAGAATCTAACAGATCCCGACACTATAGCTACATAATAAAAAAACTTTTTTAGTTTGCCACTCTGTTGAAGTATAATGAAAATAACGTAGAAAATTGTAAAAACTGCAGTATATAAAAGTATTAGTTTGAAAAAAATACAAATTTGTACACGTTAAAACTTAAAAGTGATTAGTGAGTGTATATGTTAAGTGAGTAGTGAATTAACACACAATTAAGTAATCTTGTTAGATTACCTGAATATCCTATATATGGGTTTCATCCAATAGAGTTTCCGGGATTATAAACAGCAGAACCATTACTAGATGGACTGATACAAGTAATATAAATATTAATATTATCATACTATTTTAGCCCAGTTCCAATATATTATCTATAGAATATTTTACCGGGAATCTGCAATTTTAAGAAGCAACTTATAAATTGATTCGAAAAATATTTTTCAACAAATGCAGCCTTCGAAAAATGTAAAAATTAAATTTAGGAAAGAATTTGAATCCTCTTCAAACGGCAAGGAATATTTTAGTTATAATTCTATAAAAGCAATGAAACCAAGGTGAACACGGCGCAGTAAATGACAAATCCCTATACATGAAAATCGAAGATATCTTAATCAAAATATCATAGAGACGTTGGAGTATCAAGGCTTAAAATTTTAAGATCCTTCTCAATATCACTTTTTCGCTTGGTCAACACGTTTAACTGCCGGAAAATACGCGCCTAAACTGGCACATCCGATTTCCATTTCCAAGAACAAGAATGGCGCAGCAATGTTCTTTCCGCAGTCCGCGTGGCCTTCCGTCCGTATACGACAATTTGCCTTGTCGTTCGGCCTTAGCAAGCTGCTATTGTAAGATTGTAATTGTTAAGTAACAAAATAGCGGGAATCCCGGCAACGATTATGGTATTAAGAAAAAACGAGGATCGGAACTTACTATAAGAACGAGATATTTTCATGTACTTAATTGGGTTGCTGTCACCAAGCTCTCTTCCTCCTTTGAAAACTTCCTTTCCCGAGTAAATTTCTGTACCATCATGCATCAAGCGTCATCAAGCCATTAATTTGTTTTAATAAAGGTAAATATTTTTGCTGGCGTGCAGCTGACGGTCAGAGCTTCCATGGATCTACTGTTCAAAAGAACTATTATATAATTATTTAAAAAAACATATAATGGCATGTCGGTATTCAGATGCATGTCATCAATGAGACGAGGAACATGTTATGGTTTTCATCTATGCGTAGAACTCTTTGGTGAAATGATTCAACATCACTCAAACACTCAACATCACTCAAACACTCAACATCACTCAAACACAACATCACTCAAACACACATCACTCAAACACAACATCACTCAAACACACATAACTCAAACACACAACATCACTCAAACACAACATCACTCAAACACAACATCACTCAAACACACAACATCACTCAAACACACAACATCACTCAAACACTCAACATCACTCAAACACTCGACATCACTCAAACACACATAACGCAAACACTCAACACCACTCAAACACAAAACATCACTCAAACACAAAACATCACTCAAATACTCAACATCACTCAAACACTCAACATCACTCAAACACTCAACATCACTCAAACACTCAACATCACTCAAACACAACATCACTCAAACACACATAACTCAAACACTCAACATCACTCAAACACTCAACATCACTCAAACACTCAACATCACTCAAACACACAACATCACTCCAACACAACATCACTCAAAGACACATCACTCAAAGACACATAACTCAAACACAACATCACTCAAACACACATCACTCCAACACAACATCACTCAAACACACATCACTCAAACACTCAAGTATTGTATAGAAGCATAATAGTTCCATCAGATGCAGGCTCAGGTGCAAATGGCAGGTTGACCTCCTACCGAACAGGTGACCTGGTCGACTGCATTCAGTGCTCGTCTGGCAGTCGTGGTGGAAGGTGCGTGCAGGTGTCGCTCTATGCAGGTGGTGCAACAGGTTCCAAGGCCTACTAGAAAACGTGTACTTCTAAGTTGTTGTTTTTGTAGGACATTTCTGGCAATCGAATCATACATCCTTGAAACATCTGCGGAAGGATAACATATTCAGCTGGCTGCACAGTTTCAACAACTTCTTGGAATTCGGTGAATAAAATATACATTTAATATATCGTGATAAAAATGTGTAAAAAGTTGTAGCCGGAAGTGTAGTTGTTCTGCCCGGGGCTAAATCGAACCGAAAATCCGATTTTAATTCGTATGGGTAATTCTTCTTGCTTGTTTAGATGACTTATTACCGACTAGAATTATAAAAAATTGGGCGATTTTTCCACGACATTTTGCTGATAAAAAGATGCCTCCTATGAACGGTTATTTTATCGACAGAAGGAAGGCATTCGTCAAATTAAATGAATGATCGATTGAATTTTTATTTGAAACATTGTGTGCAGATTTATTCACAATTACCAACGCAGTGGCAATAATCGTGAAACAGCCGCGTTGGAAAGCTTTATTTTCGTTTAATAAGATCCCCTTAACTTGTTTCTCACGTATTCTGTTAACAAAAACCATCATGCTATGGTTTACCTCATAAATGCTTATCCTTGGTTCCATCAGTTTCTCTGAATGAAGTAACCAAGGAACATTCTCAGTTTCTCCTTTAGAATTTCTTCTTTCCATCAGTTTTTCTGAGATATCATTTTTTTGCATGACCGCATGAATGTACTGTATGTAAAAATCCTTATCTTAAATCTGAAAATAAAATCAAAACATCAACTGAACGGGTCTCAATTACCATATTTTTGCTTTTTTTTAGTAAAATGTTCGTTGTGTTATTGGAATGTTTTCCAACTGTCATCGGCTGCATTTCGATAGAGAAACGTCAAGGATTGACTGACTAGTTACAATATGCATACTTTGTTTGTTCCTAACTATACATATACTATAGTTAGGATATATGAGTTAGGAGTTATACTACATGTATAAATATGCTGCGCTTAATTCTACGAAAACTCTCTTTTTTATTGAAATCTAAAAGATGATACTTCACGTGGTCTTTTGCTCTAGCATGCATATCATAGTTATATTTGTTGTTGCATAAAATGTGTGAGTTAAAATATTTAAATATCCAAGAAAAAGTCCGTCCTTCAAACGACTCAAATTCCAATTAGAATTACATAGCAAAAATTTGAATTAGAGACTGCCAGCAATAATAACAGTATAGTTGTTCATGAATGTTATTCTTAGAAGAAATATCAACGAAGTTATCTTAATTTCATTGGTGAACATTTTTGTTATAAAGTGAGACATTTTTATGTAGTTTCACCTTTAATACAATTGAGACATTAAACTATTTACATAGTTATAAAATTTCTTACAATCCGTTCTGATCAAACAAATTCGTGCATTTAAAGTTATCATTAAAAGTTCAATTTAATTTCTAATTTTAGGTGGAAAAATTCTTGCAATTCCTTGCTATTTATTCCATCAAAATGTCAGTCATATGTTGCAGTGAAAAAATATATATATATTAATGCAAGCTAAATCAATTCGTCTTGTGCAAAGAAAACAACTGCAACAGATCATTCATCTTCTTCTACACGATGATGAATTTACAGACTCTTTGGAGCTTCAAATAAATGATTAAATAATTATTGCTAACTCCCTCACTTGAACTATAATCATCCTGATAATCATACTCATTAGTGCTTTAAATAAATGATTTAATCATTATTGCTAACTCCCCCACTCGAGCTATTGATCATCCTGATAATCATCATGGCACCATTAATCATCCTGAATGTATATATTGATCAATTTTTGTATTGATTGTTCATACGAAGCAAAAATACGGAGATGAATTAGAAACACATTTTACGTTTTTTAACTTTATACTTTCATGTAATTTCCTATTTCCTTCAATTCATAAACATCCTCGTGCCAATATTGACTGAGATAAATATCAGCTTACTTCCTCACTTTTGCTCTGTTTCCGAAAATGTGAAGATTTATTTGAAATACGTTACCTCTGTTTACTAGCGAACTTACTTTCAGTCTTGATTAATAACAGGAAGCGAAATTCGTTGGTACAGAGAAGCTGTACCAGGACGTTTGTAATTGAAGTCACGAACACTTGTGTACACTTGCGACTTCTACACGGTTTCGACTTTTGCAGTCACTTACCTAGCAAGCAAAAGTGCTAGTCACAAGGTCACGATTTTGCAGAGTTACTTGCATTGCTAGTACAAGTGTTATAGTAACACGGTCACGACTTGTGCAGAGTTACTTGCATTGCTAGTACAAGTGTTATAGTAACACGGTCACGACTCTGTCTCTTATACACATCTAGATGTGTATAAGAGACAGGGGTTGCATCNTGCCCAACCTGAACTTGTGCCCAACATGAACTTGTGTCCAACATGAACTTGTGCCCAACATGAACTTGTGCCCAACATGAACTTATGTCCAACATGAACTTGTGTCCAACATGAACTTGTGCCCAACATGAACTTGTGTCCAACATGAACTTGTGTCCAACATGAACTTGTGTCCAACATGAACTTGTGTCCAACATGAACTTGTGCCCAACATGAACTTGTGTCCAACATGAACTTGTGCCCAACATGAACTTGTGTCCAATGTGAACTTAAGCCACAACACGAACTTAGGCCGTTACGAATGTTTAAACCACTATACGTGTACTCAGGCCTTTTGTGTATTTCGGCCGCCACGCGCACTTATACAGCTACATGCACTTGAGCCGCTACGTTTACTTACACCGCGACGTGCACTTATGCTGCAACGTGCACCTAAGTCAGTTTCATACGACCCTTGAATATTAAGGAAGATTCTATAGGCTCTCTTGGAGTTACGACCTTGCCTGCCTCGTGAATTTTTTTCCGGCATTATTTTAATGCAGAAAATTGATTTTTTTAAATATACGCAAAAGGGAAATTTCAGGACTAATATTTTTTTTTGGAAAATGCACAGTGGCAATGGCCTGGCGAATCCATGCGACAAAAAAACTATAAGGCAATTAAACAATTATTGACATTTGATGCCTTCAACGAGCAAGAAAGTTTTTTAATTATTCATCACTTATTGTATTTATTTATCATTTAGATAATCATTTATGTGTTGCCAAATGCATCTTATGTGGAGGCTCTGAAGTGCAAAATAATTGCAGACCACAGATGTAATGATATGTTTTTTTTAGAATTAAAGTGCTTGAATTATATAATTAATTAGAACTTGAATGAACTATAATTATAATTTTTATAATTATAATTTTGTAAACAAGAAACAAGCATAACAAGTTGTATATTTATCATTATAATTATAATTACAATTGTAATTGTAATCATAATTACATTATTAATTGTTTGTTTCTTTCTAAGCTCTTCCTCAAAATATCTTAGGATATTATAGGACCTTGGAAACAGTGCATGAAAAATATTTTCGAAAACATTTCCGCGCAATTAGATAACATTAGTAAGTTCTTTAATTAACGAAATAAATTAGATAACATCGTCTGGTAGATATCACACCCTGTCGGTCGTTGAGGTCTCTGGGTGGAATAATCTGATAGATTTTTTAACCTTTTTGTCTTATAAGGACGTTAAATTTCATTGCACATACAGTTAACTTTTTAACGGTAAGTTAGCAATGAAAAAGTGATTGAATCAAATTTAGTTAGTGAAATCAAACGGCATGCATATGAATGCTCGACCTATTGCCGGTATTTATAAAAAATATAACTCAGTACCCACTGCAGTGAGTGACAGAGAGCGCATTTACTCGTCGACGGATGAGAAAATGGTCACGGACAGACGGACGGACAGACAGACAAGCAGACAGACAGACAGACAGACAGACAGACAGACAGACAGACGGACATGGTGAGCACAATAGAGCATTTTTTCCATAAATGATAAAATGCGCTAAAAAGAGAACAGCTTGCCAGATGTTGCACTGGCTGTTAGGCGCTATTGTAACAGAAGGTTAAAAATTGTAATAAGTGTATCGAATGGTCTGTCTGTTTCATCCGCAAAAATATAAAACGATGAGTTGCATTTTTAGCTCGTAATGGAAATTATTCGACACAGATTTCGATCGAAATATGAGCTCAACGTCTGAACTAAGTGAGACTTTTGCTGCTTGTTTCATGGATGCAAGAACGATAAACGATTTACGCTCCTATCTCATTGTTAGGAATAGTATCAATGAATAAAAATCAGTGACATTCATATTATTTCATTTCATATTTAGAGTTTTCTGTTCTGCAATTAAGGTTTGTATGCTTCCGAGATTTACTCGCGTAATAGAGCGCGTAGTCACCCAGCATCATAAATGACTTCGAATTTCGGAAATTATTAGTATTTTTTATGTCTAAATATTTTAACATGGGAAATTTTAACAAAAAAAAATATTTCAACCTGGGGATTTTTAACAAAAAATATATTTTAACAAGGGAAAATATTTATTAGGACGGAAAGATCTTGGATCACATAATTAATTTCTTTCATCGATGGGCTAGAGTGAGAAGAATGTTTTAGTTCCACCTTGCAATACGGGCGTCTGTATCTCACGTTCAGCGCTGTGAACGAATATTTCGTAACTTCGCTGTGCTGTCAAGGCGGGTAAAATGCCTACATGCGCTCCAAGGCGACGAGCGGCCTTTGTTGCCACGTCGTTGCAAACTATCGCATCGATGATGCAACTGAAGGCTAATGGTGTCTCTAAAGTCAGTGACAAATTAATGGTTCCAAATACCAAGAGAAATTAAACCAGAATTTTGAACTAACGACCTTGACCTGATTAAATTTTTAAGTTGCGTAAAGAAATTATTTGATGTTTAGGAATTGAAATGAATATAACAGGGAGTCGAGTAGTTGATCATTTATTTACTTTTCCCACAATATTGCTATATTCATGGCAGTAATTATTATACTCCAAATTAATATACATCAGATTTTTTAACGCAATAGCAATAAGCTTTTCAGAATAAAGAATTGCGGTAATTAAAAATTAAAATACGACGTAAATTAAGGTTTACAGCTTGGAATTCAAGACTAAAATCAGCGCTCAATCATTTTAACCGAACGGGATCCGCAGGTATTACGGAATAGTTTTTATTTAATTATTAATCAACAAAACGACCGCATGGTGATCAGACGTTATATTAAGAAATGGTTTTATGCATTACTAATCGCAGATTTTTTACCGTGAAGAACCTAAAAACCCAAATGCACTCACTTCGCGTCGGTAATCTTGACTTACTCAAGATAAAAACTTTGTGATTCTTTAAAACATCATTTGCAGACCTGTGCTAAAGTTAAAATCATGATTTATAATTAATTTTTTTATAGATAGTGCTGCGCAATGTAGTCACCCATGGTAAAAAGTATTGGATTACAAAACAATTGACAGAAAATTATATCAATGTAAATGAAGATTTTCCGGTCAAGCCGTTCACTCTGTAATGGTCTTTCGATAACAAAATTGTAATTTTTAAAAAATATTTTGTAATAATAACGTAGGAGTTCTGTTTTTTACTTTTAACTTGTAAACTGAAACGAAACAGATAAATATATTACACATAGCTGGGTACAATATTCTATATAGATCTAACAATAAAAATTTTTACATCTGGGTAATTTAGGGGATACCTGTAGAACAATAGATTATAGTAGATTTTCTAGACTTCAACGCTCAGAATAACGTGCGTGACTTGTCCAAATTGCCACGCACTTTTTACCTATGTGTGGGTCATCCAGACCCAGTTTTACGTGCGACAAGAAATGTGTATCAGTACTACGTCCGCTCTCGACTCGTTCCTTGTTTATGGAATTCTATCTCTACTGTACAATAGGACGTATTAAATTTATGGAATTCTATCACTATTGGACAATAGGACGCATTAAATTCTGAGTGAAGGTTGCGACACACACGGTTCCGATTGCGGTCAATAGCGTAGAGTATACCAGCTGAGGTACAAGTTCGTGCCAACGAACAAATAAGTTGAAATCCTAAGAACTGCGTTGGACTCATTTCTGGCCGCGTTGGCCTTATTTTGGCCGCAGCCGCAACTGCGGTAGCATTGTAGGCCTCTTTGTGCATAAGAAAACGTCACGGACGAAACTCTGACCCTTGGTCTCTGACATTGTCAGAGACCAAGCTGATTGTGTGAATATCAATAGACCTTATTACGTGACGAAATGACATAGAGTCAATTATAATTATAGAGTTAACAAAAACATAAAATATGCATGACTTTGGTCACCATTATAATAAAGTTAAAAAAATACCGGCCATTATTTTCTAGAAGTTATTGCTTTTTTGTTTCCTGTCTCTATAGTTATGCAGATTTTGAGCCGAAATTTTCCTCATAATTTTATTGTTTTAAAATCATGTATTCTGTAGCTGAATTGTGAAATAATGGCTGAGCTAATGTAATTACAGAACTCGATGTCATCTGCGGCTGCGTGTAGTAAATCTACGTAACGATGTTACTCTCAGATATATAAGTGAGTATTGTCCAAATGACGGTGCACATTTTGCCCTCATTTAGAATCAGCCTAATACGTATGTTTGGCCCATCAAATGGACGTAAATGTAAGAATGTGTCACTATTTGGACAATGAGGCCCATTAATTTTTTTAGTGAGAAGTTTTCCGCTAATTGGTATCAAGATAAATAATATTCGTGAAATCTATTCGCGCATGAATAGGTTAGGAAAATTCTATGCACATGAATATTTTATTGTTCACCTGGAAATTTGACGACCACCATAACTATGTTCAAGTAACAACGAATTTTACGAGCCTTCTTAAAACTTCTTGAGCTGATAGAGCATTCCCTTCAAGGAGAAAATTTGCCGATCGAACTATTCACTCGCGGATTTTCCATTCACATGAAGGATTAATTGACCACAAATCTGTTGATGTGTCAGAGAAAGTCTTGATGTATCAATTCATGATGAAAAATTATGAAAACATCATTTTCATCGAAATCTTTAGCATAATGTTAACTATACCTATACTTGATAAATTCAGGTAGCCTGCAGCAACACCTTACGACTGGATAACAGATTTACGATACCAACCTGCACCTGCATTACGGTACCAACCTGCACCTGCATTACGGAACCAACCTGCACCTGCATTACGGTACCAACCTCCACCTGCATTACGGTACCAACCTGCAACTACATTACGGTACCAACCTGCACCTGCATTACGGTACCAACCTGCACCTGCATTACGGTACCAACCTGCACCTGCACCTGCATTATGGTACCAACCTGCACCTGCACCTGCATTACGGTACCAACCTGCACCTGCACCTGCACACTATTTCGACGGCAGTTTCACATGAAGCTTGGCATTTAATTGCTGCAGTCGCCGTGGGACTCGGTGCTTCATGGTCACGTTTTCGGTGCTTCGTGGTCATGGAAGGAAGACATAACGTTTCTGTACATCGCACGATATATATACGTTCCCATGCGGGCAGAAATAGTATGAAATTATACGTATAGTAACGATGCAGATCGCTGCTTATAGTACGAGTATCGATATATGGATAAATTTGTATTGGAACGATAAGTATAATTACGATACGTATCTATACGTATAGTTACCATACGGATCTATATACGCATAGAAAAGATACGGATCTATACGTTTAGCAACGAAACATATCTATATACCTATAGGAACGATACGTATCTATTCGTATAGTAATCATACGGGTCTATATGAATGGTAACTATGCGGAGCCATGCGCATAGTAACGATATGGATCTGTACTCTATACTTATTTTAACGATACGTACACGTAGTATGAACATATAGTTGCCAAACGTTAATATCACTTCTAGTGTATTTTTGGTATTTCATAGATCTTTATCTGCCGATTTTTTTGTGTGATCCTTGTGTTGAATAACCTGAACAGCTTTGAGCTTAAGTTTCAGATGGAAAATATATCCGTATAACTTGATGCACTTTTTACGTCATTAATTTAATTAAATAAATTAAACATTTAAGTGAATATTGTTAACCAATTAAATTACAGGCTATCAAAGAACATCATGAAGCACACCTCACGAAATAGAGCAACGGGAAAAGTCCGTTGCGATCGAACGTCGTCGTCGTGACGAGACGCGTGAAGAAATAATTGCAGCCGATAGCTCCCCTATTGCTGAGAGCCTCCTTGTGATGTTCAAGGGCAACCAATCATGAACCTAAAAACCTTTCTGCTCCCCAATCCTGCCATCCTCAATCCCCTACTCATTTGAACCCACAATTTACTGTTTGAAGTTGTCACAGATTGAAAGATAATGGGAATCGGTTTGAAAGGCAATTGGAATGACAAGAAAGACAATGGGCAACGGCTTGAAATGTAATTGGGAATGGCTTGAAAGACAACAAGGAAAGGCTAGAAAGATTCACTCTTGCCAATTATATAATTATTACTTATAAATTTTCAATAGTTAGATTTTAGTTGTTTTCATCGATCTATAAACGCCAATTGTGACGTTCGTGACTGTAAATCGTACAATTAATTCATTTACAAAAGTTAAGAAGCAATCCAATTGACAAGCTCTTTTGGCGAGGTAATAAGATTTTATGCTGATTTTAGGTGATGATTGTGATGGAATGCATGCAGTTGTTACTGCATCAGTTGAAGTAGAAATACACGCAGTTTAATTCCAATGTGCTTCATGCAAGTGCAGCAGTGACACCTGCATTACAGCAGCAGCTGCAAGCGAGCGACACGCTAAAGGATGACGGTAAAAAAAACTGGCCAGCAATTCCAGCACGAACTGCCGCCGGGCATTTCTTGACCATAGGATGCATGGGACTGCAGCGCCTGACTTTCACTGTCTGCTGCGCTACCGCAAGCATCGGTGGCATGACTATAGGGTGAGGCCGGGCGGCATGCGAGTGTGGCGAGACAAATGTGGCATGCATCACAGTTATGGCTGAATATAAGCAGCAAATTGTGTGGCATGCATCAAAGTTATGGCTGAATATAAGTAGTGAATTGTGTGGCATGCATGACAGTTATGGCTGAATATAAGCAGTCAATAACATTCATCAAAAATCGACAGATAAAAAGTCTTGTGTCACAGCTTGCATCACGCGCGAGGCTTGATACAAATACTCAATAACATTCATCAAAATCCGACAGATAAAAGGTACGACCCATCATGCATCACACTTGTGGCTTGATAGAAGCAGTCTGTAACATAAATAAAAGAGCGGCAGGTAAAAGGTGAATTACACAAGTGTCTGAATTTGAATAGTATTTAAAATTATCACAAAGTGTTAGAAAATAAACATTTCACATCTTATCATTGCTAACTTAGCGCGGTTTATAACGAATGAGCGAAGCCGTGAGCATCACTTTTGCGTTGTGAATACCATTGCTTGATTACAAACATTGAGTCATTACGAAAATCGAACATAAGCTAGAAAATTTCAATTAACAACTGAGCGCCAATTACATGCACATATATTGCAGCCGAACCAACTTTGTAACTGATTATTTACACTCTATAAGAGTTAACATAGATTGCTGATAAATTGGAGCCTGAATTTCATATTAATGAGGATTATCATACACTTTTTTTCGATTGAGAAGAAACATTTTTCGAAGCTGATGATAAAAAGATTACGTGCAAACCTGCTATGCGGGATGGGCTTACGTTTCCTGCCTACAAGGAAGGGCAGCTTTCATCAACTCATTCATTAATCACAGTCAACATTCCCATTAATTCTGAATACAAAATATAATTGAGTAAGTCGAATTAAACCATATAGAATTCTTTAAAATATTACAATTTTCATGGTCTGGAGATAGAAGTTATTATAAAAACTTCACTTATGCTACTTCGAAGAAACTTTCTAAACTTCACGAATGTTACTTCGAACGAGCTCTCTAATTTTCACGAATGTTTCTTAGGACGAATTGTCTAAACTTCACGAATGATACTTCGAATGAAATTTCAAAACTTTGCAAAGCATGGTTTTTGCAGCAGTTTATGTCTCAAATTTCAGTAGTAAAAATAGAGAGATTTTTAAATATTGGTTAAATGTTTAATAATATGAAGCATAATTATTATAAAATTAGCAAACGCGAAGAATTTATACGCATAATCTCCGTACTCCGCTGCGTGCTGACCGACACCAATAAACCAATCAAAATAATTAAGACAATAAAATTAATACAAACCAATAAAATAACAGTAAAATGACCAATCATTCAACTGTAAGGAATTTATACAAGCATAACGGCTAACAATTTTATTGAAACTCAAGAAGGTAAACTTCGGCTCCAGCGAAGTAGAATAAAGGAACTGCAGTGGATGCAGTTTAGGGAACTGAAAGTAGAAAAAGAGACTTTGCTAAATAAATGCCGGATTAACTGAACGATCACCAGCTTCATGGATTTGTATGGAAGTCACGAATGGTATCGCTGCTAACACCCGGTCCAAGTAATTAGTAATCCTGCCGTGCCTAGCAACATGCATGCTTACTATACGTGACGCAGTTACATAGAACTTGAATACTTTTTGGTTACACTCACGTCATTAAATTGAAAATTATAATATTTTTTATCTGACGATTTACAAAAAGCTGTTGACGATTTAAGTCAAGTTATTTTCGAGAGGCAAGTTTTATCATTGACGCTAAATATCGCATATATAAGTTTCATGTAATTTTATCAGATACGAATAAAAAAGTGACACTAAACTTCCATGTTCGCTTCAAGTGGAACAAGCACGAGTCCCGTGTTAAGCACCGCTAAATATGTGATGGTAAATCGCTCATTGAAACGAACGATTTATCTACCAAATCGTTCGTTTCTTTGAAACGAACTATAAGATAAATAAAAAATATTTTTTCTGTACTGGTTGAAACCTTTCCGTTGGAACAAAATTATGCTAATTGGAAAAAAAGGTCCTGAAGTTGAATATATGTACGTAACATTGGCGAAAATAAACCGGGTAGCGCGCAGCAGTTCTATGGCAATAATTGTCTGACTTTTCGTAAAAAAATGTAACGTGTTTCCAAACATAAAATTGGCCAGGATTACAATTTCAATTATATACAATTGAGTTTTACAAAAAAAACTCTCATGGCTACACAAATTTAACCTGTAAGAAAGGGTGTTATAAGAGGTGTTATAAGTTTTTGTAAGAAAGGTTGTTTAACCTTGTCAGTTTATTGCAGACTTGAGACTATTCTGAAAACTTTGAAAGTTGGTTCTGTTAAAATTCCGCAGATTTGCCTGAGTTAACCTGTATAGGTGTATATAATGTGTGCACCACCGAAATAATTTTTGACATAATTATCTGAGATAAAAATACCAATATAAAGATCGCTGATAAAATCCGGTTAGGATCTAAAACATGTCATTTCAGGACCATCGAGATTAGTTTATACAAATTTATTTCGTTGTTTCAAGCATGGTAAGCATTTATTCATTTTTTATCCAATTCTGTAAAATGTTTTTCGAAAATTTTGAATCATGGGGTTTAGCTAAATAATTTCTGTCGTGGAGGGCGAGTCAAAATTCTTGCATTTGCATGCTGGTTTCGACCTTCGTTATTGACAATAATTTCTTACAAATTTCTTTGCCATTGAAGACACGAGTTATACATACAAATTTTTTTGAGTCGAGGTGCTAGTTTGTTCAATACAGTTCAACGGAAATTTACGCAAATTAAAATTCTATTCATACTTCATTCATATATCATGAGGACCAGATATTCTTGAACCATATTTATTAATGAAAATTTTACGTATTCGCAGGTTAATTTCAATTCAATTGAACCTTATTCATTAAATAAAAATTACACTTATTCACAAGTTAATTACCATTCAGTCTTGAAGTGCAAGTCATCGCCGGCTGAATGTACACACTAACTGTTCACTAAATTCAGTTACAACTCTGTGCAATATTTTGTCTAAGTCTTCTTATTTGCCTGGGAATTGAAAATAAATCGTATTATATTTTTCCTTCATACATTGATGCCATTAAAATGTAAGAGCTCGGCACGTATTCCCCGCATTAAGATGCTGAAAGGCAGATATTCGTGTCCGGAATCCTGTGTTGGACCAGAATTATATTATCATTTTACTAATTATTTTTTGTTTTCAATTTATATTATTATTAAAATATAATTATATTATAACTATTACGATAATTATTTTAATAAGTGGACAAGTTTTCTACGAAATGTATTTTAACTACGTAACAAGCTATTCTCCGAAGAGAACACCCAAATATCAGTGTAGAGACCAGCTCATAGTTGTATACTGAAAATCAGACTCGTAAATTTAAGCTCAAATTCATACATTCATTATTGACGATGTCGGGGAATTAGGTAAATTGTAATTGAAGCAATTATTTGATTGTAACTTCCAATAATTCAATAATGATCCCATTGAAGTGTACAACAAAAAGAAATTCTTAGGCCAGTCAAGCGTGAAGGTCCGGAAACCAAATGTTCATGCATATCAATGCAAACAACATTTTTACAATGCCTATTCTGTTATTGTCGGTGAAGAATAGCAGAAGCCACAGGAATTGTCATTTGAGAATCGTGCGTAGAATATTATTTTATTCACTGCATGAGATCCGAGATATTTCTTCGATAATTACATGAACATGATTCTTTTGAGGTAATATGAATTAGGTTCCAGGTAAATAGTTGCTGAAAATTCCAGTTTGCCGCTGACCATCAATGGAGAGATAAATATGAATGTTAATCGCTGACGGAAAATATAGATAGGAAAAGTTCAAGGACGGTTTTACTGTTGAAGGAGAAGCGTAAAAAATCGGGTTCCAAAGGCCGGATCCCTTGTGAATTAAGTCACGAAAAATTCAAGAATCGGCAACAGGCCATGGGCCTATTTATTCAGTGCCGACACTTCTATTCTATTCTATTCTAAAAGAAGCTAATATTCACGCAAAACAAGTACAAAATGAGGGGATTACATTGATCTAACGGAGATGCGTTTTTTAAAAGAATCCGATTGAATTTTGCATTTTATTCTGGAAAACAAGAGGCAAAAATTCATTTATTATAACGCTTTATAATGTTTCGAAATGCAGGCTTGACCTTTGCCAATCATCCAGAAATTTTCGTTATTATCGTTTGAAAGTTAATATCGTTTATATGATTTAATTTGCGGTTTAATTGAATGTTCTAGGTATTGGTGTTTGAGTTGTATATGAATACAAATGAATAATAGCGCGTTCAGCCCAATAAACTTGCTCCATTTAGTAACAGGAGTGTACGCGATAAATATTCCGTACTTCTAAAGGACATCGTATGTGTAGGGGTTCCAGAGCTCGCACCATCTAACCTAAAATAAGTTTTCATTTTCATGCACTAAACACGAGCCGAAAGTCATAATAAGCACTCAAGAACGCTAATAAAAGTCTATTGCTAAAGTGCGACAGAGATCCAAATTAAATTCGCAAGATTATCTGCATTTTATTGAAATAATGCGCGTTCAAATAAATGATCGTGCCATATCGGCCACCAATATCGTCCATTCCGTATTAGTGTATGAGGATAAAATTGTAATAAGTTAGAAACACACGCACTAAAAGCGATCAAAGCACACATTTTGGTAATTCAGTTCATATTTCACTGATTGAGAATTGATTCTCAGCCTTCCATTTTAATATCGTAGCGACCATAGAAAATATTTAATTACTCGTACCTGTACACAATTTTTTTTTGTATCATAGCGACCGTTTCTGGCCCGTCCTCGTCCGTAGACTTCAATTACGTTTTCAGAAAGTGTCCTTCATTCACTTTTTATATTATGAAAGTTCAAAAATAATTAATGATGACTGAAAAAATGTTCATATACATAATAGAGCATTTTTTATCTAAAATAAAATAGAGGTCAGTGACCGACTAATTAAGAGCTCATGCGTGACTAAAGTCATGCGGTCGTAAACAATATGGACTGAGTGAAATAAAGTCATAAAAACTGTTTAGCAAAGGGCAAGGTGTAAGTTATTTTAACCTATCAACACGCACTAGCTTCTAATATTTGAAGTATAATAAGAACATTTCTGCTACTTTCACTTTGGTGCCGAGCAATGTGATTTTAAATTTGCAATTCAAAGTAATTCTTAAAATTTAATTATTGATGTAGCCATCAAACATTCATAAGTTATTCATGAGTTTCAATGATTTAATGTGCCAAAAAATGATTTTGACATCAAAATTAATTTATCATTTCTTGATTTATCAAAGTGATTTGACAAATCAACGGTTACGCTCAAATCACTCAAGTCATTTTGAGTGATTGAACGGTTACAAAATATTCAGATTATCTAAAATGTCAAGGATTGAGGAGAAAAAAATCGTGAATCCTATCTATAAATTATCAATTTTTCTCGCTAATTTCTCGTCGAATCGTCCGCTACTTGCTTGTAATTGTTCAAATAACCATTACCTAATTCATTCAACAATAATATCACAATTGTCTTCAAGAACAGTGAGAAACGAAAATAATTAAACCTTATAATGTTATATTAAATTATGAAACCTTATAATCATTATATTAAATTATGAAACCTTATAGTCATTATATTAAATTATGAAACCTTATAATAATTATTCTATATTATGAAACCTTATAATCATTATATTATATCATGAAACCTTAACTTAATTATATTTTAACCAGGTACACTCCCCCAAACCCACCATGGGGAAAGAAACGAAGGTGATGCAAGTGACCCCAGCAGACGACACAAACCCTGACGAAGTGGGCAACGCGCGCGGGACGTGGGACAGTCAATGCGAGTTTTTCCTCTCGTGTCTTGGATACGCTGTGGGGTTCGGCAACGTCTGGAGGTTCCCATACCTCGCCTACAAGAACGGCGGAGGTGGTGGCTTGCATATAAGATTATGAAAAAATATAACTCAGTACTCACTGCAGTGAGTGACAGAGAGCGCATTTTCTCGTCGACGAAAACGTGAAGTCACTGACGGACAGACAGACGGACGGACATGACGAGCACAATAGGGCATTATTTCCATAAATGAGAAAATGCGCTAAAAATAAAGTTTTTGAAGAGTTGCTTCAAAATTTTTGTTGCAATCCGACTTTGCTTCTTTTAAGACATTATTGTTCTGTAAATTTGCATTCTTTGCACATTAAAACTGCAGCTAAATATTTACTAAAAATTCACTTGACACGTTCATGAGCTTCATTTCAAAAAAATTATCGCTCTATGCGTACCTACAAATACTCAAACGCTACGGTGAATGTATTGAAAAGTTCGAATGAGCAGACTTATGCCCTGAGTCAATTTTTGCTCAAAACTGATATTTCGGCCCTGCTGACCTGGTGTAGAATGTAGCATAAACTGTATTAAGCTGACATAGGGTAACATGGGGCAGCGAGCCCACTGCGGGTCACGGGCCCATAGCGGGTTTCTCGCTAAGTATGTTCTTGTGTGTCCAGCGATCTTCCTGCTGCCGTACACGATCATGCTGCTGGTGGCTGGGCTGCCGCTGTTCTTCCTGGAGCTTTCGTTAGGACAGTTCACCAGCCTCGGCCCCAACAAACTGTTCCTTAGCCTGTCTCCAATTTTTATGGGTAATTAATAAACATATAATAGTAAATTAGGTCTCCATCTAGAATATTATCAAAATATTAAACGTTTTATGTTCATTGTTCTTTATGATAATCATGCGACGAATGCGGCTCAGTAGCCATAAAATAAATTTGAGATTTCATTTACGCTCCTTATGTTTCATTTACGACGAACATAGTGAAACATTTGAGAAACACTGGATACCTTTTAAAAATACATCCCAATATATTAGTATAACAAAAATGAGCTTTGTTCATATTACAGTTCATAGTAGAGGATCTACGATAGATCAATGCCGAGGAATGGGCTTATTTTAATTTCGATTGAAAATTTCATTTTCTTGCGACAGGTAAAATGATATTTTATGCTTACATTATTTCGTTTGAGATGCGAATTTTGTCTCTTCTTCTTGACAAAATGATAAATGATAAATATTGCAATTATCCTGCATAAAATAATCAATTTCTTCTAGTATACGAAATATTTTGTTTCTTCTAGTATACGAAATATCTAATATACGGAAATATTTTGGACTCTTGAGAGTCCTTCATTAAAAACTAAATGAATCTTTTACGATAACAACGATAAAACTGATTCTTCTAAAGATAAAACTGATTCTTCTAACCTGTTTTATTTTGATCAGGACTGGGATGGGGGATGTTGGTCATCTCGATGCTGGTTGCGATCTATTACAACGTCATCCTGGCGTGGTCTCTGTATTATACCTTCGCTTCATTCACCAGTGTTCTGCCCTGGGGACATTGTAATAACACCTTCAACTCTGACAGTGAGTGTAATGCTGACAGAAGCTCGGAGCTAACTTGAAGAACAGTGTTAGCTCATGGGCAGTGTTCTTCGCTCTGTAAGATATGAGGGTGAGAGCTGCAGGGTCGGAGTATCCTTAGTATATCCTTCAACAAAAGATTCTGAGCTGTAGACTGTACAGATTGTACCTGAAAATAGCAACTACGGATTAAAATTTCCTGGGGAAATTCTAATCCGTAAATTTTTAATGGCGTGAATGCATTTTATAGAAAAATTTCTGATTACTTAAATACAATAATGTCTTGGAAGTTCACAGCTTAATAATGAATTGTGTTTAATTATGATGCTAATTTTAATTCTTTCAGACTGCTTCACAGCTACAGATGCCAATATATGCCGCAACCAGTCAATGTTTTACTACAAACAAGACTGTGTCGATGTCGCCGCATACTGCCGGCTCTCCAAGCTCTCGGCATATAATCTAACTCATTGTGTAGACCCGACAAATTCTTCTAATCGGATCCTTGCGGAATCTTCTCGGAAACTTATCTCTGCGAGCGAAGACTATTTCAAGTTAGTGGGTGAAAGTAAAAAATTTCAACAACGTGCTTATAATGTTATAAAAAAAGTAAGTTGTGAAGTAATGCACGGTTGAATCTCTGGTTTCGTGTTTAAAGAGATAAACATTTCCAAGAGGAGCGAACATAGAACAGACTTTTTTGTTTTCGTGTAATCATCAGAACGCATATGCAGGGATAAATTCTTAAAGAGTGAATCCTTAACTAACTTTTAAGATTACAACATACAAATGTCTTGATTTCGAGAAAAATGTTACCAAAGTAACAGAAATAGAACAAAATTAAATTAGTCTCACCCAGAATACAATCACGTTCGTGAACGACGTTGAATGTTGATTCTTAACATCAAATCCGAATCAAAGTTATGTTAGAAATAATGTGAAATTACGCTAACGAATAATTCAGAATTTAAGAAGATCGTCATTTGTCTGAACATTTGAAGAAATCCAAAACTGAAATTCAACCATTACGATAGTCTATTTGTGCCATAACCGGCGAGTTGATTATTAATGCAACGTATCAGGGATCGGATGCACGAGTTATCTCTTATGTTTTAAATGCAGGAAGGATTTTTACTGGAGGAAACAGGGGTGGGTTATTTTTTCATGCAGAAATCGAAGGCAGTGTTATTTTTGAAAAGAAGAAACTGTGGCAATCCTAATTATTGTTAAATAGAGGAATGAGAGGCAGTGTTTTTGTTATATGGAGGAATGAGAGGCAGTGTTATTGTTAAATGGAGGAGTCGGATGCAGTGTCATGATTAAATGGAGGAATCAGAGGTAGTGTTATTTTTTCATGCGGAAGACTAATTTTGCTCCAATTTTAAATTCACGAATTGGCTGCAGTTATTTTTCAATACGAGAATCGGATGCTTCGATATTTTTATGATCCAGCATCCAGTAACTGTTGTATTTTTTAAAACAGGAATCGGATTCTGCTATATATAGAAATACAGTACACTAGTAGGATGCTTTGTTTTTTTTTCTAATTTGAGGATTAAAAGAGTGGGGTTTTTTAATATAGTAATCTGATGCTGAATTATTATTAATCCAGGAATCGTATGCTGGGCCGCACTGATGACATCACGTGGGACAACATGGGCGGTCTGAACTGGGAGCTCGTCGGGTGCCTGGCGCTGGCCTGGATAATCGTGGGTCTCTGTCTGATAAAAGGCATTAAAAGCTCAGGGAAAGTGGTTTACTTCACTGCCTTATTCCCCTACGTCGTGCTGGTCATCCTCTTCTTCAGAGGTAATGATGTATTAACAAATATACTTCCAATCATGCTTTTTGTATAGTGATGATTTAATCAATTCCAGTTATACTATTTTGTGCTTACAAAAAACATCATTTCTTCAAAAAAATAAGAATTGTTTTCAACTTTTACTTTTAATTAGGTAAAAGCTCATTTCTCTATTAGTGATTCATTTGTTACGATATTCTCAAATATGTGTATGGAACCCAAGTTAGAAGAACAAATTTAATCTCAACACGTATAATCATATTTATGGGTTAAAACTATTCATGTACTTGGTTAATGGAAGGAATGATATACTAAGTACGTCACATTTACAAGCCAAAAAATATATAGGCAGCCTCTCTATTTATACTTATATCTATAGCTGAGTATGGATAAGGTATAGACCCAAGTCTATAATCGAATCAAATTCAATTTTCCTCAGGTTATGCATGATTTTTAAAGTGCGCTTCAGTTTAGCATTCCATCTAAATAATTTTTTCGCAATTTTTGAATCCCAAATTCTATATCAGTAGCACTCCGCATCTGCTTGAATTTCACATTCCATCTCAGTAACGTTCTGTGTTTTTTGAGTTCACCATTGCATCTCAGTAACTTTCCACATCTTGAATTTTGCCTTCCATCTCAATAACTTTTCGCATTTTTTGAGTCCCATATTCTATATCAGTAGCACTCCGCATCTGCTTGAATTTCATATTCAATCTCAGTAACGTTCTGTATTTTTTGAGTTCACCATTGCATTCTAGTAACTTTCCACATCATTTGGAATTCCGCGTTCCATCTCAATAACTTTTCGCAGTTTTTGAGTCCCGAATTCTATCTCATTAGCACTCCACATTTCCTTGAATTCCGCGTTCCATCTCAATACATTTTTCCCAGGCATTACCCTTGAAGGTGCTTACACCGGAATCGAGTTCTACATCCTGACGCCGAACGTCACCAAGCTGAACGAGATCGAAGTCTGGGCGGATGCTGCTACGCAAATTTTCTATTCCTTGGGATCTTCGTTTGGTGGCCTTATAACCCTCGCATCCTACAACAAATTCAGGAACAACTGCATGAGGCATGTGAAGTATTAAAAAATATATTAAATAGCGTGCGATTTCTTTAAGTAAATGTTTAAATTACTCCATGAAATTGGTAAGTTGTGGCTTCGTATAAGTCATATTACAAAGTAAATAACACCTATATATACATAGTGCGACTTCTCAGATCGATTTAATAACAAAAATATATTCGTTCTGGCTGTAAAAACATATTTCCATCTTGCTTTGGCTTGGTTAACATATTGTGCTGAGAAATTGAGGCATTATTTATAAGAGTTTACCACCTCATGCACTATGTTTTCAAAAATGCCTATTTAATTCACATAAAACTGAAAAAAGGAAGATTTATACACATGTGACGGCTGTGATCTGCTTCATTAAAAAGAAGTGAAGGCTGTCCCGTATTTTTTACAATTCTAATACTATATTAACAATCACCATTTCGGGATTAGCAAAATTCCAAAGCCCCTGTGAGCTGAATTCTCCACATCTAGCAACTGGATTTCATTTCCAGGGACGCGATAGTCATAGCCTTCAGCAACTGCGCGACTTCGGTCTTCGCAGGTTTTGTCATCTTCAGCTTCCTCGGGTTCATGGCGGTGTCGCAGGGCACGACAGTTCCTGAGCTGGTCACATCAGGATCCGGTCTTGCGTTCGTGGTGTACGCAGAGGCCGTGACCAACATGCCTGTGCCGCCGCTGTGGGCCTTTCTTTTCTTCTTTATGCTCATCACTCTGGGGCTGGACTCGCAGGTGAATTACAATTGTGAAAAACGTGGATTGAGACATAATACATGGTGCTATATATTAGGGTTATATTAGAAAATACAGGGTACAAAGGGAGTTATACAATTAATTTGTTAGCACAAATACGCTGTTTTTATGCAATTTTGTGCTGCTGTGTCAGGATTGTGAAAAATCTTAAAGCGTTCAGGAAACCCATAGTATTTAATTATGAAGTATTGAAGAATATTGATGTATGTATATTAAAATTACGCATGCCATTTGAAGATAGGGGTTAAGGCGAAAAAGAATTGGGAAGCTTTGAATGTGGGATTGAGTCATCGGAATGCTTTTTAAAATTTTGTGCCTGTTATTATTCATTGGGAAAATTTGTGGCGTTGTTACCGTCAGCTTCAGTGTCTTTTATTTTCCGATGTTCATCTATGTGGTCTTTATTGTTCATTGACTTAGAGAACCTTACAAGTTCAACATAATTCGATCTTATTTGATAATCATGTCAGTAACTCCAAATTTGTATTTATTAAAATAATTTCTGATATAATTACTTAAATTAGGGCCGCTTTCAACTATGGGAGTCTGTTCAGGTGATGACGCAACTTCTGGGACCTGCTACGATGCGTGCGGCGCGCTCGCCAAAGCACTTCTTAAATTTTTCAGTTTTTAGGAAAAGATCTTTGGCCGATTAAAAACCATGCTGTTAGTTACTGTGACATTTTGACATTTTATTAAAAATATTTGGGCCATTAAATTCAATGTCAGCAACTAAAAATCTAGCTGGGCCAACGGATATAAGATAAACGAGTAAACAATAATGCAAAATTGTTGCAGTTACATAGAAAATATTTTTAAATTATCTAGCTAAATCAACTAAGTTATGTAAATGATCTTTTTCCCTCCCCATAGTTCACTATGGTGGAAACGCTCTCGACGGCCGTGTTTGATCAGTGGCCGGTGCTGAGGTCTAGAAAGGTCCTCGTGGTGTCGTTGATGAGCCTGGTCCTCTTCTTGTGCGGCCTCACGATGGTCCTGCAAGGAGGACTTTACATGTTCGAACTCTTCAACTTCTACTCTGCCGGCATCTCCGTCATCGTTATGGCCCTCATCGAGGTGTCACTTATCTCATACGTGTACGGTGAGCTGCGACTGGGAACAGAACTGTATGGCCGCAACTCAACTTTATTACAAATATAGACCATTGGCAAAATACCGATTATGTTGACTGATTTCTATACATCGTGAAGCTATATTATACGCATCCTTATTTTTGTCAGTGAGCAATATGAGACTCGTGATGACATTCCCTCTCATTATAATTGCTACATCAGGCTTCCCGAGGTACATGAAGCACATCACAGACGACATGGGCATCACAGTTCCGAAGCCTCTCTACGGCTACTGGGCCATCACACTAGTTTGTCTCACGCCCATTTCCCTTGTGGTGAGTCTCTCTATTCCCGTTTTATATATTTTGATGTGTACTCAAATGTTGCTATTGCTGAGTGCTGTTCAACTTTCAACATTTTTTTCAACTTTTTCATCTTTTTCATCATTTTCAACATTAAAGACTTTCAACTTTAAAGACTTTCATTTTCAATATTAAATTTCAATTTTTTACTCATTTTCAATATTAAAGAAAATACAGTATTATGATTTTAACAATAACTTTTTGTAAGATTAAAAAGCCCGCTGGTAAAAATATTCAGCATTTTCAAATTTAAAAATCTTTGACCTGTCGATTTAAATAATATCAAGGTGAGTTGTTTGAGGAAAATCTCATCGTTGATGCAGGTGATATTGGTTATCTCGGTGATGGAGTTCGTACCTGCCTACATCGGAGACTACGTGTTCCCCCCCAACATCCAGACGCTCGGGTGGTTCATCACAGCCGCGTCCATAGTGTGCATCCCTGTCCTGGGGGCGTACGTTGTATGGACCGGCCAATACGTACGTTTCTTTTTAAGTGTTTTCGCAAAGAAAATTTCGTTAGTTTACTATAACTACGAATAAATCCATGAATTAGGAATTGTCGTTCTCGTCTTGATGAAACTGTCAATGAAAATTCATGCCACAAGCACCCTAAGAAAATAATGAGACCCTGTTTAAATATTAATGTGCCTATTATTGACTATGTGCGGGCATCTTGACACAGTTTATACCCGCAAAATGGCGCATCGGTGTTTCAACCATTATCTGCTCCTGCAATGTTTTAAGACCGTGTTATACTATTTATACAACATTATTAATTTATTTCCTGAATGCATAGATTCTTGTGCGTTCCAGAAGGGCAAGGAGCTGGTATTAGCGACAAAAGACTTCTGCTCGGCGCGCGAGCGAGCAGGACTGGGGGCATCAAGTTCTGGGGTGCCCAACAGCACCTTCAGGTACACCTACGACAACGATGGCTTCCAGACAACTACCGAAGCCAAGGTAATTAAGTAATTGTTGTATTAAGGGTATAATTAATCATGAAATTGCTCAATAATATGACGAAATTTCACTATTTATTCATTATTATATGTGACTTGTATGACTGAATAATGTATGACTTGTATGACTTGTATATGGCAGCATCAAATGTCGAGAAGTTCTTGAGCTTCCGTACCGCCCGTATACAGAAGTGCAATTTTTTAATCCCTGCTTTGTGCATTTGTAATATTCAAAACACCATCGATGACTGACAAGGCTCAATCTGTCATCACATTATTCATCACATGACACGACTTTTTGATTAGGTTATCTAATAAAAACGATTGTTAAGTCAAAACGCGTTTCATATCATTATGACCAGCAGCTGTGCGGTAACAATTTGCATAAGTTTCGTGGTTGTTTGGGCGGCTGATGAAAGTATCAGGGCTCCTAATTTGTTATTAATCATTTATCTAATTAATTATTATCGAACAATTCAAAATCAGAACCATGACCGTAAACTCATTATTATCGTATTTACTATAGCATCAGCAGACCACCAACAGTCAACGAATAAAAAATTAAAAAATGCTTACTTTTAATGATTTACCTTGAACATAGTTTAACCATAGTTGATTTTGAACATAGTTTAACATGAACTAATGAGTGATTATTTGGTCATTGTACAGGTTATTCCTTCCTCGAATTTCCACGAGCTGCCTCCTCCGTACAACGGTCACATGTGACTTTCTTCTGAACATTATAAGTAGCGTTTAACTTTTTTCTTCTCATGAGTCATTTCAGTGTAATGCTAATAGAGATATAAAGAATAATATTGAGGTCAGTTTTCAATCAGCATTTGCGTTCATGAGATGCAAAGCGTTGTTGCTATCAAGGATGCATGCTGCAGGGACAGCAACATTACAAGTCAGGAAGGTTTTCGGTGTCATAAAATCTCCTTCAAAGATAATTTCGACATAGACTTTAAAGTGTAGAGGGCCCAAAGGAGGGCAAATATACGGAACACGTCCAACCTTACATCCGGGACCCGAGGGCTGGGTGACCTGCCTAGCGACGACTCGGAGACGGAGGACGACGAAGGCGGCGCATCAGCGTGACCGGGGACTAGGAAGTCCCGAACTCATCATAAGGCCATAAGGTCAAAGTTGTGACTTTACTCATTTTACTCACGCAATGCTTCACACATTCAGCAGCGATGGTTCGTAGTTTTATCCGGACCCTGACGCTGAATATTGTGCGCAATAATTGCTAGATTTATCGGTTGCAAAATATTGAGCATAATAATTTCTAGATATAATGAGCGCAAAATATTGAGCATAATAATTGTTACATTCAATGAGGGCAAAATATTAAGCATAATAATTGCTACATTTAATGAGGGCAAATTATTAAACATAACGATTGCTAGATTTAATGAGTGCAAAATATTGAGAATAATAATTTCGAGATTTAATGAGCGCAAAATATTGTGCATAATAATTGCTAAATTTAATGAGTGCAAAATATTGAGAATAATAATTGCTACATTTAATGAGGGCAGAATATTAAGCATAATAGTTTCTAGATCTGATGAGCGCAAAATATTGTGTATATAATAAATGATATATTTATTGAGTGCAAAACTTTTGTTCATAATACTTGATAGATTTAACGAGCGAAAATATTTTGAATTATAATCGATAGATCTAATGAGTGTAGAACTTTTGAGCAAAATGATTTCTAGATTTAATTGGAGCAAAATATTGTGCTTGACAATTGCTGGATTGAATGTGAGAAAAATATTATCCATATTATTCCTAAATCACGAGTGAATGATATTTTGCATGATAATAACTAGTTTGTATAGGGGCAAAGTCGAGTGTCATTAAATTAAAAATGTCGCTCATAAAACGAATGTGTTTGCCTGATGTCAAACTGAAATACTGTATGTATAGCTATGAAAATAATACCAACTTTGCCTAATTATGATAAAATACAGGTTATGAGCAATTATTATATATGTAACACGTTACAAAAAGCGTAAGCTGTAAAATGTTATGCCCAGGCAATTCATAATGAAGAGATTAGTGATAAGCGACAGTGAGTGTTGGACATTTTCAGTTCTCCAAGAAGCAACTCTATGTTGCTGTAGCACTACCATGCAAAGCTTCTGGCGTTGAAATTACAAAATAAGTTCGTAATCAGTGCTATTTAAAAGTCATTTGCTCTGAGTGACGGCCAGTGCAACATTCAAGTTTCAGCCGCCACTATTTACTGAGCCATTTGCCTCGAGTATATATAGGCGCTGCTGGCAGCGGAATGACAGTTAGTAGCCCTTTAAACGCGGCTTTTAACATGATAATTAGATTGCTAATTATGATGTTATAGACCAATTAGTCTACATATATAAGACTAATTGATATAGGTATTGTGTATATAGACTAATTGATAACAGGGACAGTTATTACTGTCCCTTTCTTAAAATCACCTTAAGGCCACTTTACAACTTCTGTAATCAAAGATAAACGTAACAAAATAACATGTTTAAATTTTATTATTATATCAATGCAACTTTACATCATCAAATCGCCAATTTATTATACCTTCTAGCCCCTTAATGCATAAGAGGATAATTTTTAAACCCTTTTCATGTAAAGTACCTAATTGCATCACGCGATGTGATAAAGTGCAATGAAGGTCTGTATTAAAAAGAATGAGATTTTATATTTACTGACTGAAACTAAGGGTTTTTTAAGCTGTTTTCGAATTATTAATAAGCTTTGTATGAATGATAAGGTTTAAATATATTTGATTTAGGCTCTTTATATTTTATATTTACGATCTGAGAGAAACTTTATTCTCTGAAAGTTACCAAACAATAATATGGCTAGTATTAGATGAAAATTTATCTGCAATGATGTTATGAGCATTCGTAGACATGTTGTGTTGAAGATAACAGCGTCTTCAAAATATTTTTAGCCTCGTATGATGATAAGCAGTAATAAAATACTAGAATATCGAAATAAATTTGGTTCAATACAGTTCAATACTATAAATTTGGTTCAGTACTATAAAATCGCTCAATTAGCGAATTACAAAGTTCCATTACAATACGATAATTATTCCCGATAATGTTAATAATGTAATATTCTAATTATAATATTATCTATCGTTAATTTTTTTTATTTAATATTATTTATCGTTAATAATTTGTGTAGATTAGATTTTGAAATTCCCCATGAAATGTCGTTGTGGTTAAAAATGTCGTGGTTTGCAGCTCCCTTGACAATCATACAGGGTGCATAGTGAAAGTAATGAGCATTTTCTGGCAAATAACATTTATTGATCGTAATTCGTTCTAATGTTCAATATTCTTCAAAATACATTCCTCCTGCATCAATACACTTGCGGAGACGTGTTTGCCACGCCTGAAAGGCACCCTGCAACTCCTCGACGGGAATGCCTCTCAGGAACTTTGTAACATGGTGCTGGATGTGGAAAAGGCTGAGTTTACAGTTTGTCCTTGCGGTACAAACTCACAATGGACTATTCCTCGGATGTCAAAGATGTCATGATCATCGTTTTGACCGCAATACTTCGCGCACACGATCCACGATCTCTTCAGTTTGGGTTGTTGTTGGGCGTCCAGAACGGGGTTCGTCGGCGACCTCCTCCCGGGCCTCCTTGAGTGCCTTGTGCCGCTGCCCAGATTATGATCTTGAAATGCAATCGTCCTTGAAGGCTTCTTGTAGCATCTCTAATGTTTCGTTGCATTTCTTCCAAGCCTCACGCAAAACTGTATGGCGTATCGTTGTCCAAGCGAACGCTCCAGGACGCTGTGTTACAAAAGTCGAAAACACACTTCACGCGGATGCTCGTTTCTCCGCTCATGCTGCTCGAACTCAAATGACGACCTGATGCACTGAAAGGGCATTTCCCCCACCACATTCCCCAGCCGGTTTGACCGCGCTGCAATCTATCGTCGCGTCACAATAACATAATGCTTATTCCTCTCATAATGGACCCTGTATTTGGTCTATAGCTCACTTGGCAGCCATTTATGGTCTATAGCTCACTTGGCAGTTAAATATGGTCTGTAGCTCACTTGGCAGCCATATACGGCATGTAGCTCACTTGGCAGCCTTATTTGGTATTTAGCTCCATTGTCAGTCATACATGGCCTGTAGCTCGCATGACAGTCATATATGATCTGTANTCTGTCTCTTATACACATCTAGATGTGTATAAGAGACAGGTTCTATACTCCTAATCTCTCCTCAATTGTTTGAATTACACAGACTGTACCTCCCACACAAATGTATGGTATTAATTTCCAACACTCGCTGAATATTTTTATGCGCTGGAACCATAATCACTTTTGCGTTCGTTGGAATTCAATTCAATATTCAATCATTGGAATTCATCGAATTATTCAAGGCTTTCACGTAACAATAGCCATCATATACCAAAAATCAGATGTCAAAAGCACGGGACGAGTAAAGAGGAAATATTAAAACATAAATCAAAAATTTGTTATGGCGGGTCTCCGTTCGGTCAACCATTCTTTGATAACACAGCAGTTTCAGCACTCAAAAATATTCATGGTTTATACTAACCAAATCGTTCACTTTTTGAAGTGGTACGAGCTTTTTCTGGGTGAAACTGCATGGGTCATAATGACCCACACAAGACCAAAAACTACATTGCTGTTTAAAAAAAGCCTCACTCACTTCTCTGAGTAAATGTACAGTGAAAGTGAAAGCAGGTAATTTAGTGAACGGATACATCATCCCAAGTCTAAGAAATATGCGGTAAGTTGTTGTGAAACTCTTTTCTGGATTCGCCTATAAATTATTGATCTGTGACACATGAAATGCAATAATAATAATACCACCGCAAAATATTAATCATTAAAAAATATAACTCAGTAGTCACAGTACTCGCTGCAGTGAGTGACAGAGAGCGCATTTTCTCGTCGACGAAAACATGAAGTCACGGACATATGGACGAACAGACGGACGGACTGACAGACGGACGGACAAGACGAGCACAATAGGGTATTTTTTCCATAAATGATAAAATGCGCTAAAAATGATGGAATTTTCTTATTTTCGATCAGAAATTTATTTATCGCGAAAAGAAATGAATGAACTAAATAGAAATGGAGAGTTTAGTAAAGCGAGAGCTTTTTTTTTATTCGTACGTATAAAAAACATAAATATATGTGCGTGGAGGCCAGTTAATGAAAGCCATCCAGTGACTCATAAATTAAATAATGTTGGAGGTGTCGATGCGAGTGGTAATAACTGATGTCGAACGAGATTACTATTGTTCGTACGCAATATATGCCATGTCGACTTCAGTATACTACTCTTTGCAACAACCGCTTAAAAATAAGGACAATTTTTCAGAAACTCACCATGCGATTATAAAATTTTTTCATCAGCACTATTATTTCTTGACGCAGAATCTGTTGCCGAAAAAACAGTTATGCCGATAAAATATCGGAATATTGTGATAAAATATTTAGATAGAATGCAACTCATTGCAATAAATGGAGACATAAAAATTGGAGCTGACCGGTACATTCAAGGAAATAATTCAAGAAAAATTAGTTACAACTTTTTCCTATAGAGACAACATATTACTTATACGATTAGACAGCGAGAGAGAGAGAAAAATATAACTCAGTACTCACTGCAGTGAGTAACAGAGCGCATTTTCTCGTCGACGAAAACTCGAGGTCACGGACAGACGGACGGACAGACAGACAGACAGACGGACGGACGGACATGGCGAGCACAATAGTGCATTTTTTCCATAAAGGAGAAAATGCGCTAAAAATAGCATTGCCAAGGAATAAACGAACTTGGTCATTTGTAGGTATTGAACGAATTTTTATGAGCTCTTCGGCTAGTGATTTTTTTAAATGCATAGTTTTTATTGTAAGACGTCAACTTAATACAATATTTCATCAAGTTGTTATTGAATTGAATGACATGAACGATAATCTTAGCTAATGAAAGATTTTTGTGTCTCGTCTTGATTTCAATGTTTTTGTTCTGTGAGAATTAAGTAGTAATTCTGCGAGAATTAAATTTTCTCTGAGAATTGAGTCGTATAATTATGTGAGAATTAATTTCTTGTGAGAAATGAGACGTAATTTTGTGTGAAATAAATTTTCAGTTAGAATTATGAAGTAATTCTTTGTGAATCAAATTTTGTGTGAAAATCAAATTTCCTGTAAGAATTAAGATGTAATGTGAGAATTAAATTTTCTGTGAGAATTAAGACGTAATTCTACGAGAGTTAAATTTTCTCTAAGAATTTCTACGTAATTCTGTGAAAATGGAATTTTCCTTGAGAATTAAGAAGTAATTTTATGAGAATTAAATTTCTGTAAGAATTAGGACGTAATTCTTTGAGAATTAAATTTTCTGTGATAATTAAGATGTAATTCCGCGAGAAATAAATTTTCTGTGAGAATTATGATGAAATGCAATAAAAATTGAATTTACTGTGATAACAGAGACGTAATTCTGTGAGAAATAAATTTTCTGTGGGAATGAAATTTTCTGTGAGATTTAATTAAATTTTCTGTGATAATTAAAATTTCCGTGGAAATTAAATTTTCTGCGATAATTAAATTCCCTGTGAGGATTAAGACGCAAGACGTAATCAAATAAAAATATGGAGACTAAATACCATATAATAAACAAGAAAAGACTAATATTTGTTTTTAATTTGAAGCCCTTTTAATCACAGCAAAATATTTCATGTCGACGATGGACGGAACGACTTAAAATATGTTCATGACGACTCATATTCACCATTGTTCACTACGAACAATGTCGCTGCTTCTATGTCTTTTCTGCATGGTTTTATTACGGTGACACTTGTGAGGAAACGTGCAGGTTGGTTCAGATGCTGTTGCTCAGTTGCTCAGGTGCAGTGATGACGATCGGTGCAGGTGCAGTTGCTCAGGTGCAGTGATGAAGATCGGTGCAGGTGCAGTTGCTCAGGTGCAGTGATGACGATCGGTGCAGGTACAGTTGCTCGGGTGCAGGGATGACGGCTGGTGCAGGTGCAGTGATGACGATCGGTGCAGGTGCAGTTGCTCAGGTGCAGTGATGAAGATCGGTGCAGGTGCAGTTGCAAAGGTGCAGTTGCTCAGATGACGATCAGTGCAGGTGCAGTTGCTCGGGTGCAGGGATGACGATCGGTGCAGGTGCAGTTGCTCGGGTGCAGGGATGACGGCTGGTGCAGGTGCAGTGATGACGATCGGTGCAGGTGCAGTTGCAAAGGTGCAGTTGCTCAGACGACGATCAGTGCAGGTGCAGTTGCTCGGGTGCAGGGATGACGATCGGTGCAGGTGCAGTTGCTCGGGTGCAGGGATGACGATCGGTGCAGGTGCAGGTGCCCCAGTGCAGTGATGACGGCTGGTGCAGGTGCAGTGATGACGATCGGTGCAGGTGCAGTTGCTAAGGTGCAGTTGCTCAGATGACGATCGGTGCAGGTGCAGGTGCCCCAGTGCAGTGATGACGGCTGGTGCAGGTGCAGTTGCTCAGGTGCAGTGATGATGTTAGGTTCAGGTGCAGTAGCTCAGGTGCCATTAGCTACATCGCTACAGTGACGTGTAGTTTTTAATTCATTGTTTCTGCTCATTCATAGGATCTCATGGATACATTTTGGGAATTTTGTGATGAATGATTTATTTTACATTTGCACGCTGTTGATGAAATGTGCTACCATTTTCTAAGTATACTTATATCAATAGTCTCCTTGAATCGTAAATTCATTAGAGTTTTCAAAGTAAGCTAAACAGCCAAGTAAATTAGCTATATTTTAATTGAAAACGTTTCAGAGACCAGCTATTATGAACATTCGTCTCTGTAGAACTTACGCTTACGGATGAATTCGAAAAGTGTCTCCAGGCTGTAATAAATAGCAATTTAAAGCTTTCGCAATTATCAATTCGGGCGCACACAATTTTCACGATATTGGTAAAAGAGTTTCATCAAGCTCCCATTTCTCTCATTTTCAACTCATTCGCCAAATTTTACCGATTTTTAATCTGTGAAAAATTTTTTTTACCTATTTTTAGTTTGTACATTTATCGATTTTTTAATTGTTCGACATGGTCACCGAGAAAATCGGCAATTATTTTACAGCCTAATCAACAGATAATCTTTATGACAAATTCGTTACAAATGTTGCATTCTAATCTAGTAAAGAATTCTATACAAATAAAATTCTCCTTGTATTATATTATAATAAAGAAATTCATTAGTTTATTGAAAACATTTTAAGATTAATTTTTGCCCTTTAACAGTACGATAAAATGATTTTCAATGTATTATTCACTATTGAAAATATGAAAAATGGAAATGGATCACATTTGCAAATCAGTATTTACCTAGTCAACTGCATTGATTCATAAATATGGTAATGACAATAATTATACATAAATCTATAAATAAGATACAAATCAAGCACAAATACACAATATCTAGAAATATCTACATCTCAGTCAATATTTAATATACTTGGATTCGCATAAATTTAATTTTCCGACTGACTTACACTCTCCGCTTTGATACGAAACGCAATTGATACCTCTAAAATAGATTAATAATATTTTATTTTTCGCATTAACAACCTATCCTCATTGCTTAGACCAAGTAACAATATAATTACTGCCGTCCACATACCACAATTGATTAGTCCTCCGTATAAGATTTTGAAACAGATCTCAGAGAATTCGTATCAAAAGGTTAATCTTTCCATCCCATTGCAATACACACAGTGTGGAAATTGCATTTGTTTTAAATCTCAAATACAATATCGAATGTTCCTTTGACAATCTTCTCATAAAAGAATTCATAAAATAGAATTTTACTATACAAAAATATTTCGTTGTACATCAAAGGTTTCGTGAAGTTCCGGTTTATCTTTTATGTCTTTATGGGTTGAGATTGTCACGCCTTCACCTGCAAGATGATAACGTCCCATGGTTGTAAATAAAATTCAAGAGGGACTTCCTGAGTTTGCTTCACAGTCAAGGCTATTGTTATAACATACAAAAGCTCATAACATACAAAATCAAGCTATAACATACAATCAGCGCCGTTAACCCGTAACTATAGGGTACAAATGTGTTTTTCCGCCAAAGTGCAGGCTTTAAATTGTATCGTATGTATTTCCTAATCCACCGATATCATCAGCTTTGTGAAGCACAAAGCTGATGATAGAATTGCAAATAATTCAGTTTACTTGATAAAAATACTTTTAGTTCCGAATAGCCACCAGTGAGGACGCAGCAAGTTTCATCAATAGTACCAAGCTCTTCAAAGTATTCGGTATAGATTAATGTGTGAGTTTCTACCATGGTACATCTACCATGATAGGAGATTACAAAAATTATGAATGTTCGTTAGATCAATCGTTAGGTTCCCTGTACGGTTCATCAACCCAATGGATATTTTTGCCTCTTCCATAGGCTGGCGTCATTCCATTTTGAGATCTTTTTCAGCCATACTATGATTATTTGTGCTCTGATAATTATTTTTATGAACTATTCCCACCAGCTTTCCGATCAAAATTTCGCTCTGTAACTGTTTGAAACTGTAAAATTGTCCCTCATTGCCAATTAAATTTTCAATGTACATAATAACGATTCTGTCATTCTGATCTTCATACCATTTCTCCAAAATAACAATTGTAATGATATATGTTAAGCATAAAATTTTGACCCCTCAATAACTTTTCAATCCAATCTTCTCAATAATTTCCAACAAATCTAAATATACACCAGTATAATTGGAATTCAAATATCAGTGAAAGGTGAAAAGTACAGAGCAAACAAAAGAAAAATTTCGATTGGCTCCTGGAATATGGAAAAGGAAGATTATTAGATTGTACTGAGCTAAGGACTTGTACTCAACTGCGCTGAGATAAGGATAGTTTATTGACTTTTAACTATGAAACAAATAAAATTACAATGCTCAGGTATGTGGCCTCGATGTGGCTTAAAGACGGGATCCTTGATGCAGACTCACATCATTCCAACAATATTTTGTAAACAGACGGTCGCAGCTTTGAACTCCAGCTGACTGTAAGTTCGACTAAAAAATTTCATTTATCATCTTAGATCGTATGTTTCTTGTTTGTAGTATAATTTGTTACCTATCTTCTGGTTGCAAATATTCACCGCATATTTGAATAATATTTATTTGAAGCATAACTATGCCAATAAAAGTTGATACATTCCATGCCTGATGGCTCTTAATATATTGCCCTCATGATATATTACGGCACACTATTTCCTATTGTAAAATTAATTTGGAAAACACTTTAGAATTAAAAATTTGTGTGACACGAGATGTGGGATGGTTCCGCACATTCGATATGAATCGCATTCGATACTCTACGGAATCTCATATAAGATGCTTTATGGATCCTAGCTTAAGATTCTCTATGGGTCCTAGCATGAGTTGTGGTGTAGATCCTTACATGAGATATGACATGGTTCCCCTTATGAGGTATGATAGGTTCATCACATAGGATATGATATGGTTTCCCTTATCGTGAGATATGGTATGGTCCCCCTTATGAGATATGATAGGTTCATCACATGGGATATGATATGGTTCCCCTTATGAGATATGATAGCTTCATCACATGATATATGGCATGGTTCATCACATGAGATATGGAATGTTTCTTCACGTAAGATTTGATATTACTCCTCAAATGAGACACAGTCGATGAAAATCCCAAATAAATGTACAGTAGAGTCAGAGTGAAAGATTCGGCACAAGACCATTCATGGCAAAGCCTAATGCTCGTTAACACAATTCATACTTCAAAGAATCCCAGCAAAAACGTGCTAGCTCATAAATGTTATTCAACCAAGCTGCGGTTACTCCGTTATATCTCGACATTTCATATGTGAGATGAACAATCAATTTTGTAATTGAGCTACTTCACAAACAGCTCTTTCAGTTTTATCTTCGATCTTTCATATACACGTCATCGGTCTCTACTGTCAACGGAAATCCATGATATAATAAATTAATGGATTCGCTATTCATGGCAACAACACAAATCAAAGACAAACTACAATATTTATATTGAATTTTAGTTCGTAAGGCCGTAAGTTCTCGTTTTATTACCTTGATTTAAAGCTGTAATTTTCTCAGACATGCATAATTTTACTCGCTCATTCGACACTTGCACTGCGGTTGCTGAAGGCGACGTTTCTGTTGCCGTCTGCGAATAATTGAACCTTTAAGACGTGGTCATTTTCAGAGCCATTTCCGCACCCCTATGTCACTGTCATGACGATGTAAGACTTGAAGCTGAGGTTGAGACTCTTCCGCATCGGGTG
The DNA here is from genome assembly GCF_000764305.2 of Hyalella azteca. Lineage (NCBI taxonomy): Eukaryota > Metazoa > Arthropoda > Malacostraca > Amphipoda > Hyalellidae > Hyalella > Hyalella azteca. Next base: position 137,052 of record NW_025946201.1, on the reverse strand, counting down.
CGAGTTCAGCCCTGAAATGATCAATGCACATTTCAACATTTGAAGCAATATAGATGAGAATGATTTTAAAACTTTCGTGTATACAAGAGAGCTTGTCAGGAAAAGATTCAAATTTTCGTGTTTTCGTGTATACAAAGACTTTAAAACCTTTTCTATATCGAACAAGGAAAATAATCGAATAGTTGTCTGTTTATACAAATTTGTTATCACGAAGGAAATCCCCATTGTAATGTATCTCATAATCAACTATTGGATAGGAATAATTATTTAGTGACAATTTAAGGCTTTAGAATTCATGATATTAGGAATTCTAAATGTTCTAGATTCAAGAATTCTAGATGTTAACACTGTCATTTCGGTTTGAACATTCAAGTTCCCAAGTGGTTAATTCTACTCATCAAATTTATTTTCGTCATTTTGTACTCGGCTCATAAAGTGAATTTGAACTTCCGTTAAAATTTCGAAAATTTCTACATTTACATTATGAATTATTGCGGCTTTAAACAAAATTATCGAAACAAAGCTTTCCAAACATGGCTTATGTCAATTCACGTGGCAACTACAAACGTTCACTCGCTAATTTTATAAATATTTGTTAAAGATTTTTTGTGTCCATGTATGATTGTGTCCATGTATGCCAGATTGTGTATGTGTGTGTTTGAAGCGCCTGGCATCGTAAGTACATTGAGAACGCATCCAGGATATTGATAGAGTGGGGGATATTACATAGACCTAAAATGTATCCTTGGTGACATAATATTAAGGTTTGCAATACAGAGAGGAAAGTATTTGATATAAAATTTACCTTAGACTTTAAAATTGATTTAGGATCACGTGAGTTACGATATTCGGGATAGTAGGATGCTAAAATTGCAGGAATTACCGAATCCTGGTAATGCCTGGATAACCAGCTAATAACCTATAAAGAACTTTACCTGCTAGAATCGCAACGAACAATAGTTTGATAACTGGGCATTGAATTTTTTGTTGATTTGGAATTGATGACTCAATGTAAATGTCGGGGAAAATATTCATGAAAGTAATTGATTTTTTCCTAATTCTTTTTATTTATTTTCAGTTCATTGCCATTTCATAAGGCATTTGCACCAATTTCGCAGCCCTTATACCGTGCCCGCATGCGAGTTCATTTGGTGAAGTTGAGTTCGTCTATTATCATTCACACTACATAATCATTGTTATCCTGTTACGTATAGTTTAAATTGGAAATATTTAAGATATAATGACTCGTCGAAAAGATAAATTTAATGTTAATGACGAGAATGGCCAAGCTATGGAAGCACGAGCGGTGGAGGAAACCCCTCTAAATCCCGACAACCGCGGCGAGTGGAGCAATCAATGCGAGTTTTTCCTCTCCTGCCTCGGATTTGCTGTGGGTTTTGGCAACGTCTGGCGCTTCCCATATTTGTGTTACAAGAATGGTGGAGGTGAGTCTAGATTAAATGTAATAACTTGATTATGTTTTAATTTCTATATTTTTGCAACACTTCTCTTTAACTTCACTTCTAGTTGTTTGTTTGCCTGCTACAAATCTTGTAATCGAAATTTAATACACTTCTACTTGTCCTATCGATCTGAAATTTTGCACACATGTGTAAAGTTGGAGACAATGCATGAAACAAATGTCAAAATAAAAATGATTTTAAAAATCAAAAATTTTTTTAATATTAAAAAAAATTGAAAAATAATTTTGTCAGCTACATCTCTTATAACTGATATTTGACACACTTTTACCTGTCTAATTGATCTGAAATTTTGCACACTTGTATGAAGTCAGAGGCAATGCATGGATCAATTATCAGAATAACTAATTTTGAAAAAAATTATATATTAAAAAATTTTATATATTAAAAAAATGAAAAATTAATTTTTTTAAATATTGCACACTTGTATGAAGTCAGAGGCAATGCATGGATCAATTATCAGAATAAATAATTTTGAAAAAAATTATATATTAAAAAATTTTATATATTAAAAAAATTGAAAAATTATTTTGTTTAATATTCGAAAATTAAATGAGAAATTCATTGTACATCTGTAAGATTGGAGACACTGGATTCTTTGGAAGTGTTGTCTTTAAAAAGTAATTTTTAAACGTATATTATAAATATTTGATTAAAATTAGATCTCCCCGGCATTAATATCTAATAAGATTTTTATGTTTCAGTAAAGGAAAAGTTGCTTGTCGACATTAATAAGTTTTGTCTTCTGCTGACAATTTTCCACTCCTAATGATTGTAATTTGCAGCGGCGTTCCTGATACCATACACCATCATGCTCCTGGTAGCTGGGATACCGCTTTTCTTCATGGAACTCGCGCTCGGACAATACGTCAGCCTGGGTCCTAATATACTCTTCCCTAAACTCTGCCCTCTAACTGGAGGTGAGTATTGCATTAATACATTGATAATATTCTAGATTCAAATTGTATTTTCCAATCATCTATTCAGCTCCAGAAATTAAATCAGATAGTCGTATACACAATTGTCATGCGGATTCACAAATTCGAGAAGATTTATTTTACTGTTCGCGCATAATGTTACTGTTACATTAGCTTAGGGGTAACGGCACCGAGGTGAATACATATTCGCTGTTGCTAGTGAGCGACGCTTGATTGCCGTTGAGGTGGTGATACAGCATGGCTTAGGAAGATACCATAAACTTATTTTTGTAATTTGCGTGCAGGGATTACAACCAGTGGCCAGAAGCTTAACACTAATTACAGGTCAAGTGAAAAGTTTCTGGTGCTAGTACGAATGTTCGCGAACTTTGCTTCGATTCTTTGTAAAGAACGATTTGCAGAACGACGAAGATTAATCGGGATTTGCAAAATTTTAATTGTATACCATAATAAGATAATTGAATAATTTTGATTATTTAATCTAATTTTTGTTTCACAGAGTGCCTCATATGAATGTGAGACATGTAACGTTCAATCAGGAGTCGTTTATTGTTGCCGAATCATCGTCATTAATATATATTTTTATCTCCCTCCATCAATGCATCATCTGTTATTTCGGTGAATCATCATTCACAAAATGTGAAGTTTTCGTGTACTTTTCACTAGTTTCTAGTTTTAAATTGTAAATAAGGATTAATCTAGATTGTAACACGAGTCTTATCTTATGCTGTAACCCGTTTATTATTTAGATTATTGACCGTGTTTCGTCCTAGATTATAGCAGTGTATCATCCTAAATTTCAGAATGTGTCTACTCTAGGCTCACAGAAAGCGTCATGTTGTATATAGATTGTCGCACGCGTACATTACAAAACTGTACATGTACTCCTGAATTGTTTCTTATATCACGTCTCAGATTGAAACCCATGTTTCTCCCTTTATTTTTGCGCATATTTTATTCTCAATTTCTACACGTGTCGCATCCGAGATTGTTTCGTAAATTTAACGCCGAATTTATGCTCGTGTCTTATCTCAGATTATTTAACGTGTCTCAATGCAGACTGCTACACATTTGAAGAGAACGCGATGTGTCGGAACGAATCAATGTATTACTACGCCGGCGAGTGTCACAACACGGACACTTTTTGCGGTATCGACTCCCTGGAAGCCGTTAATTCAACGCATTGCCTCACGGCGAACAACATCTCCATCAGGGCCGAGCTCGCAGTCAAGAGATATTCCGCAGCTGAGGATTACTACAGGTGATACCTGAGCACTTATAACTCTTGAGACTTTACTTTTTTTTGAGACTTGAGAGTTAATCATTTAAACTTTTTAAGATTGAACGATTGGCGAAATGATCAACATAATAATCTTTTACACATAAACCTTTTTTTAAATGTTGCAATTAAAAGTAAAGCATAGTTAGGATGAGTCTTGATTTCAGTCGTACTCGTCCTAGAATCAAGTATATGCAATATGTTTGACGAAAAAAAAAACACAGTCCAACTAGCTGAAAGTGAGATATTTTTTCATTCAACAATGAATGAAAAATATATTTATCTTCAATGCAAGATAACCCTTGAAGCGTGTTGCAATTTTTTTACTATGATGTCCAAAATCATCGTTTATAAAAAATTAATATTTAAATTTTCAGAAGTCGAATGCTCGGTATCAACGGCCGGTCGTGGTCAGACATGGGAAGTATTCGATGGGAATTGGTGGGCTGCTTGGCTTTAGCTTGGTTGGTCATCGCCGCTTGCCTCGTTAAAGGAGTGAAGAGCTCTGGTAAAGTCGTGTACTTCACGGCAATCTTCCCCTATGTGGTCTTGGTGATCCTGTTTGTAAGAGGTGAGGCAAATATTTAAGGAAGCGACCCAAGAGCAATATTAAGGACCAAAAGGGTTTCAGAGTACATTGAATAGTTTATCTACCATCAAAATTAATGCACCAGTTAATGGTAATCATTTGATTCTCGTTTAACATGCAAATCAACATAATATTTGTGGCCATCACCACAGCGCATTTGTGAATCATACAGCAGCATGATGCACAGCAGTTCACTGATAAATAGCAGCAGTGTTTCTCCAACTAAAGAACGAAAATTCAGTCAATCTGGCTGAAATGTCATCCACGTTGATATGGGCCAAACATACATAGATTAGCTTAGATTCAATACGGAAAAACAATAGCGTTTTCTCGGACAATAAATACGGGGTTATGATGAGATTTGGTTGAGGAGAGTCAAATAACATGGTAATTTGGAAAATTAGGTCAATTGGAACTCAGGAAAAGTGTTTCAAAGGTTATTAGAACTTTAACTTACAGAAGGTAACGATAGGCAAAAATGATTTCTAAAGCTTTCCATAGCTAGTTAACCAGTAAACTTAATTAGAATTCTTTGTAAAAGGAAACTATTCTAAGTTCTATGGATTTACTATGCTACTGCAACACGGATCTACTATGCTACTTCTAAACTCGATAGAAAATTAAATGGTACACTATGAGAATTGTTTCAGAAGAGTGGTATGAACACATTAAACGATTGAGTGAACCGTTAAATTCTATTTTTCATTGAAACCCTAAAATTTTCACTCAAAATCTATGTTCAATAATTATATTAAAGTTATTAATTTGAATGCACTAGAAAATGCTTTCTTAGTTGTAAAAAGTACTATTTCCCAGGTATCACACTCGAGGGAGCTTACAAAGGAATAGAGTTCTATATTCTGAAGCCGAATATGAGCAGGCTGATGGAAGCCGAAGTTTGGAACGACGCAGCTGCCCAAATCTTCTTCTCTTTATCAACGGCCTTTGGTGGTCTCATCGTTTTGGCTTCATACAACGGATTTAAAGTCAATTGCATGAGGTTAGCAGGAGAAAATTTTCTCATAATATGTAAATTGTAACCATGCTTACCGCTTACATAATATAATACATGATGACATTCAAACACATAATCGGTTGAAAATTTAGTAAATGAAAGGATTTGAGAACTCATTTTAGCCTACTCTAAGTCGAAATTTCAGGGGCATATCATTCTATGATTAATGCAGCGTTTAAAAGGGCGGCTGAATGTTGAGCTCAAAGTTTTTGTATGTGAGCCGGTGTACCAAACTTTGTCGGGAGCTTCATCTGTCTGGAGGTGTCGTTAAGCTATCGAATGAGGGTGAGTTTTGTTAATTTTTTTTTGGAATAGTTTAGAGTTGACGGAGGTTGTGCTTAAATCTGATATAAAATATAGGGGAGAAGAAAAAGAGCTCTTTACTGTTTATTGTTTGATAGTTATCACTAACCCACTAACCATGCGGGCTGATTTTCTGGAATCTAGAACGATGATTCCAATTCTGGAATGACGATTCCAGAACAGTTTGTTTCATCCAACAAATGCATAAAATAGTGAGATATTGAATATTATGTGCCTAAATTTCGTAATTATACTATCATTGTACATGAAGAACTGCATGCATCAAAACTCAAGAGATGTCTAAAGAAACTACCCTAACAAAATTTGGGGACCACCTAGGCTTCGGCCGAATAGTCACTACACCCCGCGCCTGCGCAAAGTTTTTCTGGGTATGCGTGGCCACCCGATCAAAATCAGTTTGCGGTCAGAATCTCCTACCCGACTTTATAGTCGCCTAAGAAAATGACAAGGGTTGTCCGAGCCGAGTCGTATCGAGCTAACCAGCTGCCCAGAGGCTGCCTGTCGAACCCTGAGCCGAAGCGGACACAGAGAAGCTGATTTACGTGCTCCCAGAGTCCTGGGCGGCCAAAATACAGGATCGCACACGTCTCTAAATTTTGTTAGGCTATTTCGTTACATTTATTTATATTAATGTGCAACTGTTGAATATGTGTAATTAAATGTGTATCTATTGAAGTTAGAACAGCCTAGGGCATCAAATGAATTCAAAATGGTAAAATAAGGTCACTTATATTCCACCGCTGATAAAAGAAGTGTGAAAAGTTCTGACCTTTCATTTTCAGAGATGCGATTGTGATTGCGATCAGCAACTGCGTGACGTCAGTGTTTGCTGGTTTTGTTATATTCAGTATTCTCGGCTTCATGGCAACGTCTGCTGGAGTCGAGGTAAGATTCGAGGCTGAACTCGGAGAATTGAGTGAGTCAATATGACTCATTCGGGCTAGTCGAAAATGCACGCATTTTCTGTTTGTCTTTCTGTCGGGCATTCGTTTCATAACTGACGATATTGGTTCAGAGTGGCATCATATAAGAAATGCATAATCGAGAAACTTGAATGAGTCATGAAAAAAGTAGTCAGTAATACTCATTTTATTTTTATTTATTTAGTTTGTTACCAGCCTAAAAATAATATAAATAGCGCCTGTTTATTTAATTGGCGATAAAGAAGTATTGGTTCATTTGTTAAAGGGACGACGCATGATATTCGGCGATCAGAGAATATTAAATTTGTAGTGAATTTATAGAATTGTAGCGGTGACAGCGTTGATAACGCTATTAGACCTGTCGCTGATCCTGAACATGTAGAATTTTCACAGCTTGTTGCGCGTCTCAACCATTCATCTCACTGCTCAAATTTAGCTTTTCTCTTAACCGCCCGGCCACCTCGCCGATTTTGACCAGAACTGTTGCATGGAAGCTGGGATCGAACCCACAACTCGATTCTTCAATCATTGTACACTAATCTTCAAACACTGAGCCACCCTGCATTTACCCTCTAGCTTTTTTTGTGCTCTGAACTGCAAACTGTGGTCCTTCCTGCATTTACCCTCTAGCTTTTCCTGACTCACTGACCTTCAGGTAACGGATGTGGTGTCGTCAGGGTCTGGTCTAGCGTTCATCGCTTACCCTGCCGCCGTGACCATGATGCCTCTACCGCCACTTTGGTCATGCCTTTTCTTCGCCATGTTCATCACCTTGGGGCTCGACTCCCAGGTATAATGTTTACCGAACTTGAAGCATTTAAAACTGGGAATTGTTAGTCATCTCAAAAATTATGGATTGCTTCAAATTAAGGAATAAATTTGATTTCTATAACTAAATCCGCTGCTGGTATGCATTCGGCTTAATTGTTTGTGGGCATAGGCGTTCCTCAATGAATTTGAGACTACCGAGTCCGGATAAAGACTGTTAATTTTTCATTATTATATTCGTTCATGATTATCAAAAAGATCGAAAAATAATCACCTCGAAAAATCTTTAATGCTTTGGAAAAAACGCAAAATTACGCGTGTCTTGTGCTGTGCATAACTTAATTTTGCCCATTTTTTTCAGTTTGCGTTTGTCGAGACGCTCACATCGGCCATATTCGACCAGTTTACGTCCCTACGCGAGCGTAAGCCTCTGGTCGTCTGCGTACTGTGCCTCTGCATGTTTCTATGTGGCATCGCGTATTGTCTGGAGGGGGGCGCGTTTTTGTTCGAGCTCTTCAACTGGTACTCCGGGTGGCTGGCGGTCATCGTATACGCCATTGTTGAACTCATAACGGTCTCTTATCTGTACGGTAAGACAAACTCTTAGAAAATTATGTCAATACCTTTTAATGTTGCCGGAAAGCGGGATATTGCACTTATTATTTTTGCACTCAAATATCTAAAAAATATAACTCAGTACTCACTGCAGTGAGTGACAGAGAGCGCATTTTCTAATCGACGAAAACGTGAAGTGACAGACGGACAGACAGATAGACAGACGGACAGACGGACATGGCGAGCACAATAGTGATTTTTTTCCATAATTGAGAGAATTCGCTAAATTCTAATTTCGCTAAATATCAAATTCATCCTCATAGGAAATTGCAGGTACAGCTCACATTTTCAGCTGCATACAATGAAACGGTCCAGAATAATTAATCGATTAAGAATTAAATAATAAGATCGAAAACTCTTGCTATATCATGCCCCCAAATCAATTGTTGACTTCATAATTGAAGAATTCAAGTTGCCTGCTGGCTATCCTGAACTTCATTGGACATTTAATTCGCTATTTGTTAACAATTGAGGCGTGGTTAAACTTAGGGGACGGTGAGGCGTTCAATCCGTGAGCAGTCATGTTGACTGCTGTTTGTATGTTCATTATGAACATTTTCATTCAATAAAATATGAGACGGTGACGCATTAAATCGGTGAGCAATCATGTTGACTGCTGTTGGTGTATGCATTATGGAAGCCATAGTATATGGAATAAAGAACACTCAATGATCACTGGAACAAGTACACATTTTACAGTCTTTCAATTTTTCTTCTACCTACTTGTGATTGTAATTAGTAAGTAAAAAACGATATCTTCACAAATATCTTCATTTGTTTTGTGTTGAATTACGTATCAATTCATTATGGCATGACTTATTCGTTTTTTCATGCTTGCATTTGCATGGTCTGTGATAAATTTACACAACCGATTCCGTTTGATATTTTCTTCAAATGCAGTTTTTTGCTGTTTTAAATGGTGTTCCAAATGCGGTTTTTAGCACGTGCCCGTTTTTGTTTCCCCGCCTGAATACCTACTTCATGAAGAATATTGGCCTGATTGCTTTGTCTTGAGTCCCTTGAACGGTCAACGTGTCTTTAAAATCTCCTCTGGAAAAAAACCAGTAGAAGTATGATGAAAATGGAATTGTTAACTCTGAAGATGCTTTCTTCATTGTTGATGGGTGCCTTTCTAATTCAAAGTTTCAACGGAGAAATTTATGCAAAATTAGGTCTAGCTCTTCTTTTAGGCTATAATGCAAACTTTGGATAGGAAACCATAGTCAAGATTATTTCGACTTATATTAAAACAATAATAAACTGTAAAAAGAAAAACTTCTTCAAGCAAGCAAGTTGCGCAAGTTATTTTTACAACAGATTGTAATCGTGCACCTACCATAATTTTCTACGTATTTCTTATTCCATATGTGTAGAACTAATTCTTCCTTCAAGGTTTCAAGCGATTCATGAAGAATATCCAAGTCGAGATGGAAGTCAACGTACCATTGCCTTTCTTTGCGTACTGGGCAACAACATGGACCTTTTTGACTCCCTTAGTGCTGCTGGTATGTAACATCCCTCTTTTTACCGACAAATTTATAAGCTTTCCTGTCGTACTGGTTTAGTTAGAACTGTTAGAGTTAGATGGTTATTCGCTCTAACGTACGAGAGAGCGAATAAAAAATATCATAACTGCTTGCGATTCTAACAGTTCCGATTCACAAGTTATAATTTTCAGCATTAATGTGATTTTTGACAGCGGTAACTTTACAGTGAGTTCCCGCTATATGTCACTCCACTCACTCACTTAAAAGAAATGTTAGTAGTTATCTTGGAATTATCAACTAGGGGCCCATTCGTACGCTGCATTATTCTCAGAGTTACATCCACAATTGACTTTGCAACCATCTTGGACGAAATAGTCAAAGTTTTAGGGAATGATCCTGCATGTTTTGCATAGACTAGGCCTTGCAAATTTTAAGCCCTCTGCTGATCCTATCACTGATCCGGTGAATTTTGTTGTGTCTTCTACCTCATGCGCTCAATCTTGTTTACCGCCCACGTGCGGTATAAGCCAAAGCTATCACCCTCACCACCTGTTCAACTCCCACTTCCCCCGTCCAATTCTTAATCGTCAAAATTATTTTCTGCCATCGCTACCGAGAAATTATGACAATGGCGTTCATTTATTTCAACACAAGTTGCTCAAACAAAATTAAATTGTATATTTCGTTATATTCTTAATGATTTGTAAAAGTATCTTATATCTAATTGTACTTTCTACCGACCCCAGGCTGTGCTGTTCTTCTCTATTTACAATTACACTCCTGCCTACTACGGGAGCTACGTTTATCCTCCCTTAGTGCAAGGCTTTGGATGGTCCCTTGTGGTGCTGCCTCTGCTCAGCTTCCCAGTGTCTGCTCTCTATGAGATCTTCTATAACAAAAGAGTAAGTGCATGAAAATCAAGACCATTGTAATATTTTGAGGTGCAGGATCGTGAAGGAAATGAAGTTTTTTTTGATTGGTCGTATCAAGCACTCTACTTCAATGGNAAATTAACAATTTTGTTTAATTTATCGTATCAAGCACTCTACTTCAATGGTTACGTGATAGATGTTGATTATTAGTTATTAAAAATCAACTTCAATAGCCACGGAGTAGGTACTGCGGATTTATCAAATCCGACAACCAGTGATCAAAAAGCTATTTGGTAAGTGTAGCTTATTGACCAAGTCGAACGACCTACTTCAACAGCTCGATAATAGGAGTGGCTTACTGGTCATTCCAAACAACATACTTAATTGAGCGGCTAGGGGCAAATTTTGAATTATGACCTTATCCGGCAACCTATTTCAAGAGCTTGGTAGTAGGTGTGCCATATTGTTCCATAAAACAAACTACTTAAACAGCTTGTAGGAATAGGCGCTGCTTATTGGCCAAATCGAACAACCTACTCAACAGCTGGCTGTTAGATTAATGATCATTGGTCATAACCAACAACCTAATTTAACAGTCAGGTAGTACATATTTGCTTTTTGAAGTGCTTTAAAATGTGTTATAAATTATTGATTTTTCGACACCTTGGATTCAAAATTTTCGGATCCTTTGACCCTTTTAATAATCCCCCAAAAATAGGTACAGATTTTTTGGTCAAGTTTATCTATTTTAACGCTTTAACTGAAGGAATTCCGTGTAGTCAATCTTTGAGTGTTGAAAGTCGAGCCAAAAATGTGAACTCTTTTTTTTAAACTGACACGAAAGTGTTAGTTATCAATTTGTACTAAACAGGTAACTCAGATTTCAATAAAATTTTTTAATTTTTCCAGACATTCAAAGAGATGATATCGGCCACCGCAGATTTCAGACCAGCGCATGAGCTGCAGAGAATTGCCCCGAAGACCGAGCCCAGCGTTCGCTACGTTTACGACAACGACGCATACATCAATGGCGACGTTAAGGTGATGATCGAGTCCCCTTGGCAACTTATCCCCTAAATTGTTTTAAGAATTGAAAAAGTTATTATTATTTAAATTTCCACTAAACTTTAATTTCAGGATATATTTACTGCAAACCCTCCATGTTGTTTCCGCCGCATTGAAGTAGTTTTTTTTTTAATGTTTTTTGTCTTTTTGGAATTTAATTTTATACACTGTGAGCCTGTTGGGCTTTAATTTTGATACTATTAGTCATTATGCTAGATCTGCTGTGATAATCTGTTAGAAATCTTATAATTGAAACCATTTTTTCCTATTTTTATGCATAAATATGACCAAACCAAACGAAGATTTGATTCTGACCTTTGCCGATTGCAAATGAACGAATCCTTTGGTTATAAAAAATTCACGAAACAATACATGATCTCTAAGAATCAATATAGCTTTCAACGAAACAAAATTGTACGATCTGTGAGGTAATTTCCATCCTTTTTCAGATTGAGACCAGCCCCGTAACCTAGGAAGTGACTACACTGATGGTTCCTGCAGCTTACACCTTCGGCTGGGTGCCACTCTTTGGTTATATTTACCTAATATGTATTATGATGCACGACTCGACCTCGGTTGGGTGCCAGTCTCTGGTTATTTCTACCTAATATGTATTATGATGCACAACTCGACCTTGGCTGGGTGCCAGTCTCTGTTTGTGTCTACATCATATGTATTATGATGCACAACTCGACCTCGGATGGGTGCCAGTCTCTGGTTGTGTCTACATNTACATTATTTGTATTATGATGTTCAACTTGATATGGGTTCGACAATCAACCGCAAATGATAGGATTGATTAGCTGTCTCTGATATTATTTATTAGCGGCCTCTTATATGATTGATCAGCTACCTCGTATATGATTCATCAGCTGCCTCTGATATGAATGATCACTGCCTCTGATGCAATTGATCTGCTGCCCCAGATATGATTCATCAGATGAATTTACTACGATGGATCAGATGCCTGTGATATGATTCTTCGGATGCCTCAAATACTATGCAGTGAATCAATCGCCTCCAATATTTTGAATTTCTTTCGATTTTGAATTTGAATTTTCTTTCATTTCCACCAAATCCGAATAATTTTTGTAAGCAAAGCAAATTGTGGTTCCTGAAAAGGTGTGGCTTTTTTCCATTTTTACGGTAATGAATTTGCATAATGAGCTTCATTCAGAAGAAGGAATGGTTTTGAAACAACGTTTGTCTCCAATCAAAATGATGCGACTTGTCAAAAAAATATAAATATACGTTATGAGTTGTTGGGAGTAACCAATAACAACGTTTCAAATTTTTAAGGTTTGAAGGTAAAGCTCGAAGGCTATAATTATGGAGATAAAGTTATATTTTGAAAGAAAAATTCGAAGTTTCTCGGTTTAACTGTCATCCTGGATTAAAGGTAAAGTTAGAATTTCTATGCTCTAATGGGCATCCTCATCACATCACATTTATACCTTCATCGCAAGAAATTTTGCCTTCCTTTTTTAAACCATCTTAAAGAACTACAGACTCCATTGACACCAGATAATTTATCTACAACCAAGCTTGCAACGCTACAAGCTTAAGAATTTTTAAATTTATTTCAATTATTTCGAAATTTCAAAATTCTTTACCATCCGAAAAAATAAAATTGAAGTCGTATCCTAGAGTAGCTTCATTGATTTACGACTTCTCATTAAACGTGGGTTTGAATCTTGACATTTGACGTTTTTTTCAGAACAAATTGAATTGATGTTTTTTAATTTTTATTTTATTAACTAATATCCTCTGAACTCGCGGGCTCTTCGTTTTGAATTGAAAAACCCACCCACAATAAGTGTTGTTATATGGCATATTTTGCAAATTTCAGCGATAGCGCTGAAATATATCACTGAAATTCTAATTCTCGTTTCCAGAAACACAATTATTTATTGAACCGAAAAAGCCCGTTCCATGTGTTCAACGGAAATCTTGACTCTTTTTCAGATTGTTAATCATAGTATAATTACAAGTGTAATATATATTTATGGTCTACTTATGCGTGTTATTTTAACGTCCCTGAAAATGTTAATTGTGTTCGTTGTGTCTAATCGGTGTTAATTAGTTAGTATTTTATTAATGGTATATAACAGTACAAGCTCTAATTTTCTTCACAATGCTTGCTTTGGAAGTTGTAAACTATTATTTGAGATTTTCAAGTTCAATCTAGAATTTTTATGATTTAAAAGTTATGTACTTGCATTACATATAATAGCAACTTTCTATTTGAAATTTTCCAAGTTCAATCTAGAATTTGTATGATCCAAAAATTATTGTATTGTATATAATAACATAATTTTAAAATCATAAAAATTCTAGATTGAACTTGGAAAATTTCAAATAAGAGTCTATAACTTCCCAAGCAAGCATTGCGAAGAAAATTGGAGCGTGTACTATTATATGCCAGAAATAAAATCCTAATTGACTAACTACGATTCTACACAACGAACACAATTAGCATTTTAAGGGAATTTAAATCTGGCATTATACTGTAAATAATCTGTAATTATACTGCAAAGAAATTATACTGTAATAAATCTGGCATTATACCGCGTAACGAATCTGGAATTATACTGTAACAAATCTGGAATTATACTGTTACGAAACTGGAATTAAACTGTAATAAATCTGGAATTATACTGTAATGAATCTGGCATTACACTGTTACGAATCTGGAATTATACTGTAACGAATCTGGAATTATACTGTTACGAATCTGGGATTAAACTGTGACAAATCTGGCATTATACTGTAACAAATCTAGAATTATACTGTAAATAAAGCTAATGCGTGACCATTCAAATTATGTTGTCTGGATGTAAGTGATCGCTTAAACTGTGAGTGAAGATTGTGTGAATGGATAATGGTTAGCTGGGAATTCGTGATAGCAAAGGCCTGAGCTCAAATGTAGGTTAGATAAACTATTATTGACGATGTCGCTTTGTTTTATTTTTCCTAATAAAAGAAATTACTCGTTTTTTGCTTTCGGATGAGAGAACTTTTCCTGTACACTTTTCACAGCGATGTCTGACCGCGGGTCTTAGTTGTGGGGGTTAAGTTGTTATTTGAATAGGCTGGCTTCTCTACGCTTCTCTTACCTTGCTTCTGGCCGGCGTACCTTGCAATAAAAATTAAAAGCAAAGAAAATTCCACATAACTTACCATATTATTATAGAAAACGTTTCGGAGTCCAGATCCATCGTCAGTTCTAAAATTCTAGAACACAGATACAATAATCCGCAGTTAGTCCAGTCGAAATAGAAAAAATGCAACTTAGTACTCACTGCAGTGAGTGACAGAGAGCGCATTTATCCGTCGACGAAAATGTGAAGTCACGGACAGACGGACGGACGGACATGACGAGCACAATGCGCTAAAAACACAAATTTACAAACAAAAACGAAGCAAAAAAAAGCAAAATCTATCTATTTACAATTTTAATTGAATAAAAGCTAAAGGCAGCATTCAAACTAATTGCCTCTGCTTGAAAATATGCAATGATGATGATTTGTAGAACTCCTAGAATTTGTACGAATAATTTCAAGGAATAAATAAAAATCTAAATTTGATGCAGTGGAGGACCTTCTGATGGAAGGTGTGATCGTTAACTGAAAATTGCTTAGGGGAACAATAAAATAAAATAACCAAAATAAAATAAACAAGGAATTCCTTCTGTATTTCAAGAGTCAGCGGAGATTTTCACTGAGTTAGAGAGGAATAATCCCAAATCAATATCGGCCTTATTTAATCTGCTACGATCGATCTAAATGAATGTTGTTTAAGACGCACTTGAACGAGCAAGTGTTTGTGCTTGAATGGGGCAATATTTGCATAGAAATGTAAGGCGACGACTCGTCAACATACGGAGAAGTCGTGAATGTTTAAAAACGGGAACTTTCCAAACTCAGTTTGGTGATATTTATTTGCAGAGACTTCACAGACTATGAATACACCAATTTGTTTTTAATTAAAAGACTAGTAACCTTCCTAACATTAAGATATGAAATTTTTATCTAAGTATAGATCACATTTGAAAAATTTGTTATTTAATCTTTATTATTTTAAAAATTCTGCCTTCATGATTCAAAAGGAATTTATGTAAAAAGTTCACTAGCAACACAAATCTTTACGTGGGCACGTTTCATCATAAGACCCGATATATTGACATGAATGTGCATACCTTGAGTATCCTGGGTTTGCTATTCGTAAGCTGGCGTGGACGAGACTGGTCTTGAATATTGATGAAATCTGAACAGATTTCTGAGAAGCGACACCGCCTGTGTATGTCACCATTGAAGAATTAATTCCCCCTCCAATTATTGGTTCTCCGATTTAAAGAATTTTCCTACAAATATTTTACTTGCTCTTTAAAGCTAAATTTTAGCTTATAATAAAATATGTTATGCGCCAATTAGCATTAAATCATGTTCCTTTCGTTCATAGCACTGATTATCATTTACCAATAGCATTGAAGAAATATACATGCTCGATAAATGACCGTTTCGCAAGACGAAACTAAATTCATGAATATAGTTTATAATGAAGATCAAACTTTTATTTCTGACCAATGCATGGAATAAAGTACATGCAAGCGTGAAGCCTCATTTTTGGGTAACAAATGTAAAGTAATTATGAGCTATTAACGAAAAATATCGCATATTTTATTGAAAATTCAGTTTCATGGAAGATTTTAACGGGTTGATTCTTCATAAAAATCATAAGAAGTTCACGACATTAAAATTACCTCAGTGTTTACTTGTTTTCCTTTCAAATAATTTTCCTGCTGAATTTTATGTTTCTCATAAGTTCCTCGTAATTGCATAAAATACTTAGGTTCCTATTTAATTTAGCTGCATAGGTTCAACAGGAAAATTTAAAAATATCCTCGTCGCGTCGTTGCATTCAAATATCTCGGCTTATAAATATCCTGTTTGCATGCGATGGCCTCGGCGCTTTCGTTATATTTCGGTGCGAATGACGCGCTCAGGTGCCGTCATGATTTCATAAATAAACTGGTTAGAACTTGAAGGTACGTTCTAATAACATGTTAATTTAGCTGCATAGGTTCAACAGGAAAATTTAAAAATATCCTCATCTCGTTGTTGCATTCAAATCTCTCGGCTTATAAATATCCTGTTTGCATGTGATGGCCTCGGCACTTTCGTTATCCCAGTGAAAATTTACAGGCGGCAGCTTCTCATTTGGATTACCAGAAGCTGGGGCGACTCTAAATTTTGTTAGGGATTTCGGTGCGAATGACGCGCTCAGGTGCCGTCATGATTTCATAAATAAACTGGTTAGAACTTGAAGGTACGTTCTAATAACATGTGTCTGGCATACACAATACAACACAGGACACGTAAATGAAGGTTTTGTTGTGCAAGGGGAAAGTTTTGATACGGAGAATCACTCCAAATTTAGTATAAGATTAGTAATTAAAGAAGAGAAACCATTTCAATTATCACAACTTTTGACATAATAAGATATTCAATTATCAAACATGCATTTCAACCTAACTCAATTGTTTAAAAATTATTTTAATCAGGTTGATTGGTGCCTGAAATGACGATTTTTGCCTGAAAATATACACTTCGTAACAATTTTGGTGTCCACCATCAACATAAACTTGATACGAAAAGAAGGCCATCTTCGCTGGTAAGATGAGATTTGACCTCTGATTTCAATAAATTTCTAGACATAACATAATTGGAAACCAACATCTAGAATAAAATTTTATCTTCTATTTTTATCTACTTGTGCCGTGAGCAAAATTCTACAAATCTGACGACCAAGTTTTAGAATAAAGAAATAAGGTATCGTTTGAAAATTCAAGATCATGTTAATTTCAAGGGCTTTAATTGCAGTTAGATGTTGATAAGAAATTACTCAAATTTCTTAAACACCATTTTCGAAAAACTTCTCGTGTGTTTAAACTACCAAATCAAATGACAATGTGCATTTTATTCTTAACCACGCAAAATGACGTTTATTTTATTAGCCGTATATATAAATGAATTCATACTAAACCAGTAATCTAACAGATAAAAATATAAATGCGCAGATTAGTAAAAACTTAGTACGGTAATTAAGTGAGCTCGATATGTATATGCTGACACACCCACGGAAATGTGGTCTGTTCACTGGTGTCAAGTTCACTCATTTTTAAGTTGGAGACATGAAAAAAATTTCCGTGTAGTCTCTCATTCTCGTCAGATTCTTATTGGTCGCACACTCACATTTTATGCAAATCTTTCGTGGAATCAGAATAAAAAGATTGGGCAATTCTGTGCTTCGTTAAATATTTCCTCCTATTCGAGTTTGATGCTAATACCGATTTAGATTTTATGTCCATAACCTTGCATGTCATTGACAGAATCACCGATGGAATTAAAATTGCTTACAGTTACTCAGTTGACGTCGTGTGGCTTGGTGGGCAACCTGTGCAGTCTTGTCCATGGCTAACATGGTGTTAGGAAGCATCATAATCTACGTTCCGTTATGGTCGAACTTATCACAATTTTCCTCTAACGATATTTAGGCTTCGATTTAACCAGTGCTTCTTAATGTTTCATCTATCACCTTATCATCAAAAAATCACTTTGAAATTGATCGCCTAGAAATTGAGTGCTCTTCATTTAGTTAAAACAATTAATAGGAAAGTATATACTTGATGTTGTGCTTCTGAAAATGAATACTAACCTCGGTCAAAATTCCGATAAAAATATTCCTCTGTAATATTTTGTTTGCTAAAATAAAAAAGGAGTTATAACACGAATAAATAATAGTATTGTGTTAATGATTTTCAATAATTTCTCAACCAAATTGCGAACTTCATACTGTTATAACAAAATATTTTTTTAATATATTTATTTCAGTTATCACCTGTAAACTTGACACACCATAAAATTACCTTCAAAATACCGTCCATTAAAATCTTCATCTCCAATTGTTATCGCCGGATAATTTGTCGCTTAAATTCGCGGCGATCAAGAAATTTCTTCTAAACTACTGAACAGATTTCAACGAAACTTTGTATATAAATACCCAACCTCTCAACGGTGATGTTTAGCTCGCAACAATTTTTCTATTTTGCTTTCGTTCGCGAGTTATAGAGATATAGGAGGAACGACCGGCTTTTCTACCGGCTGGTTTAACCAAGAGCCGTTTATGTTTATCCGTATACGTATAGCCGTATAACTCGCAAACGATGCAAAACGAAAAAATTGTAGCGAGCTAAACATCACCGTTGCTGAGGTTAGGTATTTAAATACTAAGTTTCGTTCAAATCCATTCAGTAGTTTTGGAAGGATTTTCTCGATTACTGCGAATTTAAGCACATATTGCTGTTTAAATCACGAATGAAGGTGAAATGGAAAAAAAAACGCAAACAAAGGCACAATCGAATAAATTTTTATGAGCTAAACATTAACGTTCGGTAGTTAGGACTGTAAATTCAAAATAACGTTCGAATCTGCTCAATAGTTTGGAAAAAAATTCTTGATTACCCGGTACTGTGAATTTCGGCCCGTATTGACATATAACTATGGCAAAAACAAATGAAGGCAAAATTAAAAAAAAATCACGAGCTTAACATTACCGTTAGGTCCTAATGAATACGTGTACCAAGTTTCATCGAGTTAAGTTCATTAGTTTGAGAGATATTACTTGAACATTGAATTGGAAATTGGCCGTGAGACCGGCTTTTGATCGAGTCCGGCCGTTAATTTGTCCGAGACGTAAACCCAGGAGAGGTTAAAAAAGCAGATCTGGGTGGAAAAAACCATCGCTGGGTGTCCTGATGTGCTGCACGTGTTGTGTACTAATCGTCAAACAAACGTTCGAACTACTGACTTCGACTTCAGACTACCGCCCCCCTATCGCCCCCAAACGCCCTCTTATTCCTTACCGCCCCCAAAATCTTTCCACCGCCCATAGGGGGGCGATATCGCCCACTTTGGGAACCACTGTTCTAGTGGATGAGTGCCTCATGCAGCAGATCAAACCTACACACATAAAAACAACACAAAAAAAAAACTTTACAGCCGTCACAAAGCACAAATAGGACACTTAACGTCAACAGACTATGCAGGAAACCTGCCATCCTTAGCAAATAATAAAGCAAAACTAGATCAAGACAAGCCTCTGTACGACCCTACACCCTCAGTAGCAAGACTCTTGCCTACCGTAGCCAAGGGAAATGTAATAATAGACCGAAGCGACGAATAACAATTAAATAATTTTTATTCGTACCCTGCCTCGGTACGAATAATCCCCATCAATTATTATATAGATGGGATAATAATCCCCATCAATAAATAATCCCCATCAATAAATAATCCCCATCAATTATTTAAACGCTTCATGCAGCCCAGCAAAACTCCCCAGACCCTACCATCGTTTGGTACATCGACGAACTAAGAGAAGGATTATATCATTTATAATCCTTATGTTCGCCGATGTACCAGGAAAAGTTTATAAGTCCTTGGACGACAAGTATTAGTCTCTTTATAGTATATATAGACTAATACTATTTCGACGAAGGATTTAAACTCTTCCTGAGTACTTAACTACTAATATGTGTTGTAACTAAAGTTACAAAACCATAACCCACAAGGCGTCTGACAAAAAAATCTACGTGTTTTAAGCGTTTAAACTTTGAGTTTACGTCAATTGAATATTTGTGTAACGCTTATATATTTGTCAGAGGAGAAGGCAACAGAACCTTTCACGCCCCTTAAAACAAGCCGCAATGTCAATGAACCTCTAAAATTAATACGCATTTAAACACATTACGTCACTATGAACTCTTTGGATTCACTAAAAAAGCTACAACACAGTTTACGCCAGAGCGCCACGAAAAATTTACCCTAGCAAACATTGATGACAACACAGATAGTTCTACACGACGGGACCCAAACTAAGGAAACCGTTTCCACTTACATTTAATATACAGATTTTTCATGAATGAGTCATTTATGTAAGTTGCCATTTATGCAAGTTGTCATTTATGCAAGTTGTCAGATATGTAAGTTGTTATCGTGTTATTAGTCGTAATTTAGGTCGACATAATTATCTTGTTCCAAAATGGTCTTGGCAATAGTACTGGTTTCAAAATTGGTCCCCATAAATTAAGTCTTGGTATTCCCTAAAGTGTCACTTGCATGCAACTCATAGGATAGATAAATTATAAATATTTTTGATAAAATGACTCGTCGAAAAGATAAATTCAATGTTAATGACGAGAATGGCCAAGCTATGGAGGTAGGAAATGGAGAAGAAGCCAATGTTGATCCCGACAACCGCGGCCAGTGGAGCAATCAATGCGAGTTTTTCCTGTCATGCCTCGCATACTCAGTAGGTTTTGGCAACATCTGGCGCTTCCCTTACTTGTGTTACAAGAACGGTGGAGGTGAGTATGCATTGAACGTGATTACTAAAGTAACAAGTTAACAATAAATTTTGAACAATTTAATTGAAAAATTTAGCCCCTAGCTTGTGTTTACTTAGAGTCGAATAAGGGCTATAGGTGAGCCCTCAGACAGCTAATACCTTGTTGTAAAAAATATAGCTCAGTACTCACTGCAGTGAGTGACAGAGGGCGCATTTTCTCGTCGAAGAAAACGTGAAGTCACGGACGGACAGACGGACGACGGACGGATGGATGGATGGACATGGCGAGCACAATAATGCATTTTTTCCATAAATGAGAAATTGCGCTAAAAATCAAAATTAAAGATATTTTCATCGCTCCCTGCAGCGGCGTTTCTGATCCCGTTCACCATCATGCTCCTCGTAGCTGGGATACCGCTTTTCTTCATGGAAGTCGCGCTCGGACAATACGTCAGCCTGGGTCCTAATATACTCTTCCCCAAACTCTGCCCTCTAACTGGTGGTGAGTTCCTGATACCATACACCATCATGCTCCTCGTAGCTGGGATACCGCTTTTCTTCATGGAACTCGCGCTCGGACAATATGTCAGCCTGGGTCCTAATATACTCTTCCCCAAACTCTGCCCTCTAACTGGTGGTGAGTATTGCATTAATACATTAATAATATTCTAGATTCAAATTGTATTTTCCAATCTGGTCATAATTACAGCAGCATAAGTACATGAAATAACTATTAAATTGGTTATTTTTCGACAGAATATTTAATATATAATAAATTCCAAATTGCATTGCTACGAATTTATTTATACTTGTTGATATGCGCACTTTATACAAATTTTAATACTAAATACCTCAAAGAAATTGTTACTGTATTATATTATTGAGTTTCAGTGCTCGAGAATATTTCAAAAAGCTTGGTTTAAATAGCAGAAAAAGATGAAACTTTTATCTTTTATTGCGGATTATGTAGATATTGAACCGGTGCCTCTACTTCTAAATGAGGGTCGATTCATGATAGCCTGTTAAATCAAACTTCCATCATGAAGTCCTTAACATAAATCATGATTAGTGCGCTTTAATATTGCCATGACCGTATTATAAAAATAAACGACATTATGTTCCAGAAAACCATCATTAGTTGAACTAGATATTTTTGTGTTTATCCACATTCAATATGTTTTCTTTACTTATTATCACAGGCTGTTACACGTTTGAAGAAAACGCATTGTGCCGTGACGCTTCAATGTATTACTACGCTGGAGAGTGTCACAACACGGACACTTTTTGTGGTATCGACTCCCTGGAAGCCGTTAATTCGACGCATTGCCTCACGGCGAACAACATCTCCATCAGGGCCGAGCTCGCAGTCAAGAGATATTCCGCAGCTGAGGATTACTACAGGTGATAAGTGAAGAATTCGTGATAATCCGTGCTCTTTCTCCCTAGTCTCGTAGATTCGCAGTTTCCCTACCGTGAGTACGTATGACTGCGAACTAAGAAATATGCCGTATTACTTAAAACATTATGTATTGAAATACATAGTCGTTCAAGTTCAGAATGAATAGAATGGAAAATGAAGCAATTTTTAATAGCCTCATAGAATCACTGTTTCGATTCAATTCAATTCCGAACGAATTGAACAAAAGGTAAATAAGCGCTTGCTCAAACCGGTCTGAGTAACTAATAATATGCTTTTAAAAATTACTTTTTAAAGACAACACTTCTGAACAATCCAGTGTCTTGTATGTTACACATGTACAATGAATTTCTAATTTTATTTTCAAATATTTAAAAGAAAAATTATTTTTCAACATTTTTTAAGGTATCAAAATTTTGTAAATTTTCAAAATTATTTATTCTGTCAATTGATTCATGCATTGTCTCTGACTTTGCAATTTTGCAAAATTTCAGATCAATTGGACAGTTCAAATTGTGTCATATATGGATTATAAGATTTGTAGCAGGCGAAATTATTTTTTAATTCTTTTTAATAATGAAAAAAATTTTAATTTATAAAATTATTTATTCTGTCAATTGAATCATGCATTGTCTCCAACTTTACGCAAGTTTGCCAAATTTCAGATCGATTGAACAGGTAGAAGTGTGTTAAATATCGATTATAAGATTCGTAGCAGACAGACAAACAAACAAACAAGAAGTGAAGTTAAAGAGAAGTCTTGTAAGAAAGTTACTTAGCTTATTACTATAATCTTAAACTGAACACAAACGATTTCTTCTAGTTAAGGCGATCAAACGATAGGAGACATATATATTATGCCCTAGAATAAATAAAAAATTACTGGGCATATTACTATAGTCTTCAACTGAACACAAGCAATTTCTGCTTCTGAACACGATCAAACGATGGAGACTTATTAAATATATAAAATGTTCTACCTTAGAATATAAAAAAGTTACTGAGCTTATTACTATAATCTTAAACTGAACATGAGCGGTATTTTCTAGTTAACGCGATCAAACGATAGGAGACTTAAATATAATATACCTTAGAATAAATAAAAAATTACTGGGCATTCTACTATAGTCTTGTACTGAACACAAACAATTTCTGCTTGTGAACACGATCAAACGATAGGAGACTTATGTATATTATAACTTAGAATATAAAAAAAGTTACTGAGCTTATTACTATAATCTTAGACTGAACACAAAAGATTTCTTCTAGTTAACGCGATTCAACAATAGGAGACTTAAATATATTATACCTTAGAATAAATAAAAAATTACTGGGCATATTACTATAATCTTGAACTGAACACAAGCAATTTCTGCTTGTGAACACGATCAAATGATGGGAGACTTAAACATATTATACTTTATAATCTAAAAAAAGTTACTGAGCTTATTACTATAATCTTGAACTGAACACAAGCGATATCTTCTAGTTAATGCGATCAATTGATAGCAGACTTATATATTTACAACCTAGAATAAATAAAAAATTACCGGGCATATTACTATAGTCTTGAACTGAACACAAGAAATTTCTGCTTGTGAACTCGGTCAAGCGATAGGAGACTTAAATATATTATACCCTATAATATAAAAAAAGTTACTGAGCTTATTACTATAATCCTAAACTGAACACAAACAATATCTTCTAATTAACGCGATCAAACGATAGGAGATTTAAATATATTACACCCTAGAATAAATAGATACTTACTGGGCATATTACTAAAGTCTTGAACTGAACACAAGCAATTTCTGCTTGTGAACACGATCAAACGATAGCAGACTTAAATATATTATACCTTAGAATATAAAATAATATTCGTTTAAAAATTACTTTTAAAGACAACGCTTCTGAATAATCCGGTGTCTTGGATGTTACACATGTACAATGAATTTCTAATTTTATTTTAAAATATTGAAAAAAAAAATTATTTTTCAAAATTTTTTAAGATATCAAAATTTTGTAAATTTTCAAAATTATTTATTATGTCAATTGATTCATGCATTGTCTCTGACTTTATGCAATTGTGCAAAATTTCAGATCAATTGGACAGGTCAAATTGTGTCATATATGGATTATAAGATTTGTAGCAGGCGAAATTATTTTTTAATTTTTTTTAATAATGAAAAAAAAATTATAAGTTACAAAATTATTTATTCTGTAAATTGATTCATGCATTGTCTCCAACTTTACGCGAGTGTGCAAAATTTCAGATCGATTGGACAGGTAGAAGTGTGTTAAATATCGATTATAAGATTTGTAGCAGACAGACAGACAGACAAACAAACAAGAAGTGAAGTTAAAGAGAAGTCTTGTAAAAAAATCTATAATATTCGCGGATAGAAGTTTTGAAGGCGCATCCTGTTAATAATTGTTAATATTTTTTACATCATATGATCAGATTTTTAATCATGGACTCAGTTGTAATCAGTTGTAAGAAGTCGTCAAAGAAGTTCACACAGATATTTCAATCGTGAAATGAGAAACTATTGCCAACTTTTCTTCTATTAGATGAGCAATCATGAGAAAGTAGGTTTATTATTTTCAGAAATCGAATGCTCGGCATCAACGGAAGGTCATGGTCGGACCTGGGAAGTATCCGATGGGAGTTAGTTGGCTGCTTGGCTTTGGCTTGGATCGCAGTGGCCGCTTGCCTCATTAAAGGAGTGAAGAGCTCTGGTAAAGTCGTGTACTTCACGGCAATCTTCCCCTATGTGGTCTTGGTAATCCTGTTCGTGAGAGGTGAGGTAAACTTATCAAATAATTTTGTAACAGATTAGATTAATTAATTTCCCGAAGTTAGTGCAGTAGCTAGGTGTACCAACAGTGATTTTAAACTGCTGCTTAGTGGTAAACAATGAACAAGTTCATAAAATGCAAAATTCTAAATAATTTTGATACAACAAATTAAACTTAAAATGTACTTGAATTTTTTCACCGAGCCAATTTTTTTTGTGATCGCACGCAAGTTGATTTGAACATTAACGATTACTGGACAGGCGTATACCGTGTTAAGATTTCACCGAAAACGAAATCTCAATACACGATAAATATATTTCCACCAAAAATAGAGCATAAAGCCCAATTTAAGTTTTCAACTTCAGTTCCTGACTCAATCTTTGCTCTTGTTATTGCTCGCAAAACGTGGCATTATTATAAATAAATGTTATTATGTCCTAAAATTTCAAAATCGGTAATTTTTATCAGAGCGTGCGGGTAGGAAAGATATAGCAATGAAGCCATGCAAGATTTTTGAATAAGGATAATTGATATTGAAAATATCATGATATTGAAGCAAGTGAATGTAGTGTATAGGTTGACTAAGCCAAGTTGATTTAGCGTGAGACTAGATCTTCCAATTTAGAGGGTTATAAAATGCGTAGAGCCCGTGCGAAACTGATGATAACAAAGTGGTACGTAGAAGTAATGTTTGATATGAATCGGACAAAAAATCATCTTCGTTTAATTGTATTAACTGAAAATTGTTCGAAAATGTACGCTCAAATAATTTTTTGGTTAACTGTAATTTCCTTAAGATGAGTGACAATTTGTAATAGTTGTCGCTCGAATATACTTGGGCAATATGAATAAATTTATGCGCATGTTGAGTAACAAGTTTGATGAATAAAATTTTGTTGATACATATAAATGAAATCTTTCCAAATTTGATAATCTATTGTAATTGAACTCTCAATGAAAAAGATCATTTTCCAGGTATCACACTCGAGGGAGCTTACAAAGGAATAGAATTCTATATTCTGAAGCCGAACATGAGCAGGCTGATGGAAGCGGAAGTTTGGAACGACGCAGCTGCCCAAATCTTCTTCTCTTTATCAACGGCTTTTGGTGGTCTCATCGTTTTGGCTTCGTACAACGGATTTAAAGTCAATTGCATGAGGTTAGCAGGAGAAAATTTTCTCATAATATGTAAATTGTAACCATGCTTACCGCTTACATAATATAATACATGATGACATTCAAACACATAATCGGTTGAAAATTTAGTAAATGAAAGGATTTGAGAACTCATTTTAGCCTACTCTAAGTCGAAATTTCAGGGGCATATCATTCTATGATTAATGCAGCGTTTAAAAGGGCGGCTGAATGTTGAGCTCAAAGTTTTTGTATGTGAGCCGGTGTACCAAACTTTGTCGGGAGCTTCATCTGTCTGGAGGTGTCGTTAAGCTATCGAATGAGGGTGAGTTTTGTTAATTTTTTTTTGGAATAGTTTAGAGTTGACGGAGGTTGTGCTTAAATCTGATATAAAATATAGGGGAGAAGAAAAAGAGCTCTTTACTGTTTATTGTTTGATAGTTATCACTAACCCACTAACCATGCGGGCTGATTTTCTGGAATCTAGAACGATGATTCCAATTCTGGAATGACGATTCCAGAACAGTTTGTTTCATCCAACAAATGCATAAAATAGTGAGATATTGAATATTATGTGCCTAAATTTCGTAATTATACTATCATTGTACATGAAGAACTGCATGCATCAAAACTCAAGAGATGTCTAAAGAAACTACCCTAACAAAATTTGGGGACCACCTAGGCTTCGGCCGAATAGTCACTACACCCCGCGCCTGCGCAAAGTTTTTCTGGGTATGCGTGGCCACCCGATCAAAATCAGTTTGCGGTCAGAATCTCCTACCCGACTTTATAGTCGCCTAAGAAAATGACAAGGGTTGTCCGAGCCGAGTCGTATCGAGCTAACCAGCTGCCCAGAGGCTGCCTGTCGAACCCTGAGCCGAAGCGGACACAGAGAAGCTGATTTACGTGCTCCCAGAGTCCTGGGCGGCCAAAATACAGGATCGCACACGTCTCTAAATTTTGTTAGGCTATTTCGTTACATTTATTTATATTAATGTGCAACTGTTGAATATGTGTAATTAAATGTGTATCTATTGAAGTTAGAACAGCCTAGGGCATCAAATGAATTCAAAATGGTAAAATAAGGTCACTTATATTCCACCGCTGATAAAAGAAGTGTGAAAAGTTCTGACCTTTCATTTTCAGAGATGCGATTGTGATTGCGATCAGCAACTGCGTGACGTCAGTGTTTGCTGGTTTTGTTATATTCAGTATTCTCGGCTTCATGGCAACGTCTGCTGGAGTCGAGGTAAGATTCGAGGCTGAACTCGGAGAATTGAGTGAGTCAATATGACTCATTCGGGCTAGTCGAAAATGCACGCATTTTCTGTTTGTCTTTCTGTCGGGCATTCGTTTCATAACTGACGATATTGGTTCAGAGTGGCATCATATAAGAAATGCATAATCGAGAAACTTGAATGAGTCATGAAAAAAGTAGTCAGTAATACTCATTTTATTTTTATTTATTTAGTTTGTTACCAGCCTAAAAATAATATAAATAGCGCCTGTTTATTTAATTGGCGATAAAGAAGTATTGGTTCATTTGTTAAAGGGACGACGCATGATATTCGGCGATCAGAGAATATTAAATTTGTAGTGAATTTATAGAATTGTAGCGGTGACAGCGTTGATAACGCTATTAGACCTGTCGCTGATCCTGAACATGTAGAATTTTCACAGCTTGTTGCGCGTCTCAACCATTCATCTCACTGCTCAAATTTAGCTTTTCTCTTAACCGCCCGGCCACCTCGCCGATTTTGACCAGAACTGTTGCATGGAAGCTGGGATCGAACCCACAACTCGATTCTTCAATCATTGTACACTAATCTTCAAACACTGAGCCACCCTGCATTTACCCTCTAGCTTTTTTTGTGCTCTGAACTGCAAACTGTGGTCCTTCCTGCATTTACCCTCTAGCTTTTCCTGACTCACTGACCTTCAGGTAACGGATGTGGTGTCGTCAGGGTCTGGTCTAGCGTTCATCGCATACCCTGCCGCCGTGACCATGATGCCTCTACCTCCACTTTGGTCATGCCTTTTCTTCGTCATGTTCGTCATTCTGGGACTCGACTCCCAGGTAAATTGTCTTCCGAACTTTCCGGGAGTAAACACATCATATCAAAAAATCTCTTCTTGAAGTACTTCCAAAATCCATACATCGGTTAAAGTGAATTCTGAAACTTCATTCCGAAAACTTTTTTAAAACAAGATATTGATTCAATTTCCGTGATGATTGCCGTAACTTGATTTTCTTTTCAGTTTTCGTTGGTTGAGACGCTAACATCAGCAATATATGATCAGTTTACGTCTCTACGAGAGCACAAGCCCCTCGTTATCAGCACCCTCAGCCTCTTCATGTTTGTCATCAGTATCGCCTTCTGTTTGGAGGGAGGATTGTATGTTTTCGAGCTCTTCAACTGGTACTCTGGATGGTTGTCCGTCATCATTTACGGAATTGTGGAACTATTCACAGTCACGTATATATACGGTAAGTCAAACGTCTGAATTGAAATAATTGTGTAGACTAATATTAATTTCATTATTGCGTCAATAAATATTCAACAGAAGTGATATCACACATCCTTTAGTGTCATGACTAATTATGCAAGCGAAATAATTCCAATAATCGTGCTGGTAGGATTTAATTTTGATCAATACGAAATCAATTGCTTGCGCATGATCAATACGACCGAAGCTATCGCAAATTAAAAAAACGAAATGTCACTGCCAGCTTTACCGTACCAAATTTGATCGCCCGATTATCGTTTGTGTAGAGCTTCAATGCAAGGCTATGCTTCTGAGGCGGTAATGATTTGCATCAATCTTTGTAATATCATCTAAGCATCATCTCGCAAAGTATACACACTAAAATCTACAGAATCCAGGATGATTCTGACTAAATCTTCCGACCTTTCCGTTTTTGCAGCATTTATCTGTGTCTTTAATCCCAAAATTTAAATATATATAAACCTGCCATCGTCTTCAATAACGCTTCATCGGACTTAACAACTTCACAGTTACTTGCATAGCGATTTAAATGTTTTAACTTCCATTAATGTATCAAACGCGATGATATCTTGCATTCCAGAAGTTAAATTTGTGTCGTTCTTTGGGACGTAATGGTGATTTGGCGCGTAATCCCGTATATACATAGTGATTCACGGAAATATCACGTTTTGTATTTTGAGCCAAACAGCCAGATATTGTAGGAAAAGGGCGGGAAGTATTTAACACAAAAGACAGGGTCATGAAGTTTTGTGCCCCGCCCAGTCAGTTGTCACTATGCATTGGACAAGTGAGTAGCGTGCGTTTGCTGTCGAGGCGTATTTTTCTAATGGCCGTTTTGCAGAGTTGTCTCCGTCTCAGGAAACATTTAGCAGAGCGTCTCATCTCTCTGAGAGGTGGCCTTCTTTGGCCGGCCCGATCCCCTGATTTAGCTCCGTGTGATTTCTTTATGGGTTGGTTTATCTTGAATCAAGTGTTTACAATAACTGTTCAAGGAACAGCGAACAACAAGGAACCTCATATGACGAACAACATAGCGAGTTGAATGTCAATATCATCTCTAAAACTAAGTGATACAAAATTTCAGGTAATGTCTCTTTCAATACAATTCATATTGTTATGATATCTTCAACAGTTTTTTATTGATCTTTGAAGTCAGGGAGTTTCCGTGAATCAATTTGTCATTTAGGTGTGTGTAACACTCCAACACATTATTTTGGTCCTCGATTTTTTTTACCTTTTCCAACTGCAGTTAACATATATACGCTTGAGTTTTTAAGCTGTTTACTAAAAATGTTAGTATGATAGTAAAGATAAATCATGGTGGTTTGAAGGTTAAAAACTGCTATATATATATATATCTAATCCAAATATGTCATGCTATTTAACTGCACATTTCCGGCTTGGATGTTGATTTTAAACTATGATACAACTGCATGCTTTGTCTGATTTCAGTAACTCCGATGCTCATACGAAGTAGATTCCCTAAGCAATGCCAAGATACATCTTTGCACGTAATCCCGTATTAATGAATCCATGATTGAGGATACCTCTAAATTTCATTTACTAAATGGATTTTATTTATTTATCATATTTTTGTCTCTATTATTGCAGGAATTGATCGCTTCATGAAAAACATCCGAGATGAGATGGAGATCTACATGCCAATGTTCCTGTATGTGTACTGGGCGGCCTCATGGGCTGTTTTATCTCCTATTGTGTTGATGGTTAGAAATTAACATTGTTAAGATACATTTTCTTGTCCTCCTGACACTTTTATTGGGATAAATATTTGAAACGCATGTTACTCGTACTCACAATAGCTCCATTTTTGCCCCATCTTTACTTTGCATAATTCTTTGACTCATCTAAACAGCTTAAGCAAAATTAAGCTCATTGGGTTGTAGAATGTATATTGTATATCTAAATTTTCTGCCGTATATAAAAATTTTCAATTGATCTCGATTAATTTTTAATTGCTGTCGAGTAATTTTTAATCGATGTTTAGTTTTTAAGTGATGTCGTGTTGGAGCGGCCGCAGGCAGGGCGCGGTACATTTACGACCTGTAGATGATTTGCAGGCTGTAGACTGGATATGGTGGCTGAAACCCAAGCTATCTTCTCCCGGATGTCATAGCGTAACTGGCATCACCAATTAACGTCATAAAAACCATAACCAATAAATAAAAAATAATGAATTGTGATGCTCAATTATCAGTCCTTGGTATATGTTAAGATACCTTGTTAAGAGGATTCGTTTTATTCAGACATGCTAAACACAACATTAAGCTAAAGATCCAATAAATGACTAAAATATTTTGTAATGTTTCAGACGGTGTTCTTCTTTGCGATTTACTCCTACATTCCAGCTTATTACGAAGACTACGTATATCCTCCCGTAGTGCAAGGTTGTGGATGGTTACTTGTGGTGCTGCCTTTACTCAGCCTCCCAGTGTCTGCTCTCTATGAGATATTCTATAATAAAAGAGTAAGTGGTAATTAACTTTGTCTAGGGAATAATAACGAATTGCTCATGCAATTAAATTAATTAATTAAATTAAATTTACTAATTAGTCTGTTTTTGATATTAAAAGTTCAAGTATGAAGAACTCTAAAATTTGAATTCTTTTACAATAAAAGTCTCAGGATAAGAATTTAACAAAAACGTATGAAGCATTTTTATTATTTTTTTTTGCGGTAGATTAATACCGTTCCTAATTTATTCTTTATACATGCATGGTAAATAGCTTTGTTCTTTTCCTTGTTTGTTAAAATAAATCTTCATACCTAATGTTTGCTTTAGGTAGAACAATTCCAGCCTTAGGATGGCATCGGGTGATCACTAAATCGTTCCCATGACGCGTTCCTCAATCGAGCGAGGCGAGGAGCAAGCGTTCGTCAGGTTTTCCTTCCATTTGATGCAATTTAAATTAACTGAATTGGTGGAAGCATTCTAAGAGATATATTCATATGTCATTGAATTTATTTAATTAGTAGTAATTAAAAAAGTATTCATTTAAGCAAAGTAACGTCGGGAAATAATAAATGCTCTCTACAATCAATACGTGTAAATAAGTCTACCAGCATCGAGCTGTCCTTGTCGTATACTTACGTATCACGTTCTCAATTGATACTTAATATAACATGAAAGATTATCATTAAATTCTATGATGTTAACCAAGAAAAAGCTCATAATTTACGGTCATTTGTCATGTGGACATTGCATTATTTTTAATAAATAATCATTATATTAGCAGATACAATGCCTTATATTATGAGTAAAGTCGATTTTGAATGTGAATGCACTAAATGTGGTATCCCAAAAATCGTTCAGATTAGCACGCGAAGCACGAAAAGCGTACCTAATGCAAGGGCACTGGTTTGATTTCAAGGAGAAAATGAAATGAAATGTCATATAAACTTATCGTTAAATTCGACTAAAATGTCCCTGTTCTATCGACAAGTCCATAATAACGAAAAAATTTATAGCTACTGATAACATGGTGGAATAATTTGATCTGTTTGAAAAGTTTGAAAATTTAGGCCGAGAAAATACCCAGCTACCATATGGGATATGACATGAGGAATGAGGATAGACAGTCAAACTTCCAATGCTTGTAGTAAATTTTTCCTGAAAGGCTGCAATAGCTGGCCACCGTCCAACCGCGTTCCTCCGCAGTAATGATGGCGGCAAGCGGCGTTGTGCCGACCAAGCCGCCACGCATCTCCAAAAACAATAAAGGTTTCAGTTGGTAGAAGCTCAACTGTATTCAATATTTGTAAGTTCTTATACTAAAAAAAGCTTCATTACTTCTGCACAGACATTCAAAGAGATGATATCGGCAACTGAAGATTTCAAACCAGCACATGAACTGCGGAGACGTGAGCCGAAGACCGAGCCAAGCATCCGCTACGTTTACGACAACGACGCCTACGCCAACGGCGAATGGTGATGATTTCTTCAGGCTCTCAATTTGCTTGGGCCCGTGGCCCTTTCTTCAATACGAAGCCTTGAATCGGTTACGACCTTTAACGATGATCATGATCTGGACTTGGTGATGATGATGGTGGTGGTGGTGATGATGATGATGGTGGTGGAGATGGTGGTGTTGGTGGTGGCGGTGATGGTGGTGATGATGATGATAGTGACGTTGCGGTGCCACTATAAGGAAGAGCGGAAAAGAAGATTCAAGAGGCGTCATAAAATGGTCAGAAAGAGGGAAGAGAGAATTGGAAGTCAGGTACCAGTGAAAAGTGTTACTTCACAGGCCACACCGGGACATGAGTTTTTTTGTGATGACATTTTCAACAATATTTCATATTGACGAAACGTGGAAAGAATTTTGTAGGCCTACTCAATTGGTAATTAGGCTTAAAATAAGATGCCATTTCTCAATTAGATGTGATTTCTATCTGTGTCTTTGATCGTGAATATGTACATCGTGTTTGATATGTTTGATCGTGAATATGTACGTGAATATGTACGTGAATATGTACGTGAATATGTACGTGAATAGTACATTGTCAGCGGACCTGGAATTAAAATTATATCTTCCGAACATTTCACCTTTAATTGACTAAATTTTAAGCAGATTGTTCAATTTCTTTCAAACAATATTTTGTGCATAGAAAAGCGTTTAATGCCTCTTTTTATAGAAGTCGATTTTTTTTCGTACAAGCAACAAAGCACATTTTCTTAGCTAAACGCATGCATAATTGAAATGCTAGCTACAGATATATAGATTGAGTTACAAATTAAAATCAAGTTATGATTTCGCAGTAATAAAAAGCTTCTGAAATTTAGTTACAAGAAATCAATCTCAATGAATATAAAATTCGCTAAAATCCACGAAACATACAGCAGGCAGTTGCAGCTGACGACACTGTGGTCACCCACGTCTTTTTTGTTGCTCTAAGTGAAAGGAAAAGCTGTATCTACTGAAAACATAATACGGTTCAGATTGCAAATTTATCCGAACATATAAGATATATGTATATCATTTGTGGTTGGTAGTTTATTTTAATGGAAAAGTAGCCTGAAATGAAATTCTTTACTGAAGCAATTCCATTCAGATCAACTGTACTTCTCATTCACTTGTACCGCAGGAATCTTCAGAAATTTTTTAAGAAGATTAGATATAAATCGAACTTTACCCACAGACTTTTACCTCCATATGATGTTGATTCTAAAACATTTTAATTTCCAAACCCTTCTTGCCTGGACAGTTTTAGGGTAATACTATCAGCCATTGTCTTCAATGGTAGAAATGTCATCGTATTTAAAGATAGTAAAGTTATAGGAACAGGTTTGCCTTAAAGTTCTGACATACAGTTTTGGTAACATATAATCGCTTGACAAATGTCGTCGTATCTTATTTTTATTTAAAAATTAAAAAAATTCAAAAAATTCAAACCAGTAAGACATGGTTGCTGTCAAGGTTAATAAATTAAATTTTTGAATGGGAAATAATTTACTTGCGCGAATTTTTGCCTCCTGAATCTCTTCTCTAAAATTCAATGTGTGTTTGAAGAAAAACAGTAAAATTTATTATATTATTTGCATGTAGTACACAGGGAGCATATGCATTCCTAATTGATATCGTTAGGAATATGTGTACGATTTCTTGATAAAACTTCAATAAAATTATGATTAGGAATTAATTTCGATTACAAATGATAGTTCACGCACACAAAGGAAATATTAACCGAGAACGGCGAATATTTGATCACAGTTCGTATTCGGTTAGCAAATACAGTCAATCTCTCGTCACGAGAGATCGTTCGACTGCTCAGCAAAGTAACAACGTCATTTGATTGTTTTCGGTAAACAAAATAGCCTGTCAGCCTTTTTTCACTCTGATAGAGGCACGTGCTATACTGTATGTTGTATTATATTATATGTTTACTTTTAAATCCAGAGTGCGGAGGCTTTTTGCATTTTACTCGTAGATTCGAAATCACCGTTAGTTCCACGCTAAATAATTAATCGGTTCAGCACAGATGCAGGTTTGTAAGGTACAGTTGGTGGCGCTGCTGCTGCTGTTGAGCTGCGGCATGTACAGTCACGGTAGCAAGATCCTCGTCATCGCGCCGCTTTCAAGCAAAAGCCACTGGCAATTTTTTGGCGAGATCATCAAAACCCTCGCCGACCATGGACACCAAGTGAGTATTATAAAATGTAATTAGGATCATAAGTATTACCAGCGTAAGCATGACGTTGAAACTAAAAATGTGCATTGTACAAAGCTAACTCCCTGGAGAACAGCATACCAGAAACCTATTTGAATTCAGGTACACAAGCTTCATAAAATTATAGTACAATCTATCTTAAAATAATAAATTTAACAACCTACATTATGCCATCCCACTCCATGGGTGGTTAGAATCGGGTTTCCATAAATTTGTTTTTGTTATCTCCCTTCCTCGCAAAACGTTTTGTGGCCGTACGTGCAATGACTTCACATTCAGTCGGTGACCAGAAAGTTCCCACCAATTTATTAATGAACTGATATAGCAAGAATATTTTTCTGTAATGCTGACTTGATAGGAATACGTACAAGTAATTATTTTATGAATGAATTACTCTTTCAAATGCATACAAAGCTTCACTTGTGAAGCGGCCTGTTGTAAGCGAAAGCCGAGGTAACTCAATAGCTAACCCTTTCCTATAGGGTTAGTTATCGAAAACTGGAAGAAAAATATCCGTTGCTGTCTGTCCAATCCAGATGAATACATGGTCATGATGTTGCGATTACTAATTCTGAACATGAGAGAGGTCGGGTTAATTATCGTGCTATCCTGCATCTAGTAAAAACGATTTGTAATGAACTTGCAAAAATTCTGTTTCATTCAATAAGGCGCAAGCTGAAAGCGAACTTGGTAAACAAAAAATTAAATCTACGGAAGAAGACTTTATCATGAACTCCTGCCGGTACAGGATGTCTTCGTTCATGAATCCCCAAAGCCTAGAGACTAACGTGTGCTCAAGAGCTAACTTGATGCCAGCAACCTTAATAAATTACTTCACACACGTATCATGAATAACCTAACCTATGGATACCTTATTCATGATTAATATAAACAGATATCATGACGATGACTAGTGAATTTTTTTATTTTTTAGCTTACCAATTTCGGCCGTTCTCTTCTCCCAAATAAAAAATATAAAGATCAACTGATGAGCAAGCGAAGCCCATGAATGGGTTGCTCACGACACGATCGCGTTGTACAGACTGACCTGGAATGCGTCTTTCCTGAACACCAATACTTAACATCTGAAATTAAATTCACAACCTTGCACCGATGAGGTCAACTTACATTTATTTCTAAAAAGTATTAACTTGCCTAAAACTGGGAATTTTTCAGGTAACGTCGCTGACGTCGATGCCGATGATCAGCCATGACAACGTCACCGAAATAGACATCGAGTTTGACATGAGCTCTCTCTTCCCGAACACATTCGAGAACCGCGGTTGGTGGGCGGGCATTAACATGATGAGTAAGGTACCCGGAATGTGTGCTGAAGCGTTGTCGAGGACAAAAGTGCATGATATTAAAATCGCAGAATACGACCTGGTATTCATCAGCCTCTTTGTCAATGACTGCTTCTTAGAACTTTTGGATAACACAGAAGTGAGTGTGGGTTGGGTAATGTCTATAGTAGTGGCGAAAATTTTGAGATCAGAGTAATTAATTTTGCCCGATTTCATTTTTGTAATCCTTTGATTCGAACTTGGTATTTTTACTCGGAAGGCAATGCACTATTCATGATTTTCTTCTTATTCCAGTCTATGTACATAAAATTTTCTGATATTTCATTAAAATTGGTGAATAAACAACTGCTAACAATGAATGGTGTCGATTATAGTTGTCGTCTAGTTTAGCCCTCGATCTTTGGCTAGGATATTCGTCTAGATCATGCTTGTATTGGGGTTGAAGGATTGAGGATTGTTATTTTTGTGGTTTACATTTTTTTCGAGGTCCATCGGCATGTGGGGATTTATCCCAACACGAGGAGATTAAAATTATCTTCTGGTGAAATAATTTAACAAGTTGTTGGAGTAAGAAATTCATATTCGCAGGTTCCAGTGATAAGCATGAACCCGAACACACTCTTCACCTACGCTCATGACCTCGTGGGAAATGTAGATTTTCCTTCTTTCGTACCCTTGATGGGGTTACCCATGAAGCATCCTATGACGTTCACACAACGCCTCCTGAATACCCTTGCCAATCTCTTCAGCTACGCAGTCACCAAATTATATTACCTTCCAAGGTGGGTGCCGACAGCCCATCTCTTTACGAAAAAAATTTGTTAAATTAACCAAAGTTTTTATTTTTTAACTTTCAATGCTTAAAGGTGCTCCCTTGGGCAGCTGCAATTTGGTGAAGACTTAATTCTCACTTTTATGGAATTAAAGCCCTCTTCCTTATATAAGCTAACTCTTAGTGGTAGTTTCTGTAGTGAAGAAATGAAGTAATTTCAGGCAAATTTTATGTTACAAAAACTAAAACTTACTTCAGGCTGATATATAATCCTCAATTTTATAGAAAATCCTAAAAGAAATTGATGAAATCACAAAACGTACTATATCGAGTATAAACAACAATGAGGCATCCAGAAACATCAATTTATTTATAATTTTGTTGGACCTTAAGCCAGAAAATATTTTGAAAATGTTGTGAAAGATCCCAGTTAAAATTTAGGGCAGGGAATAGAGCAGGCCGTCGCCGGCTGCAGAGCCGACGTAGAGACGCGACATAGCCGCGATAGAGCAGAAATGTCCGCTTTAGAGACGATATCGCCAGCCGCGTATCAGCGCTAATTAGCTGGCGCCACATCTGCAGTCCCCTGTCAAGGGAATGGCTTGGTGAGTGCTTCATATTCGACTGTTTACGCCCGCTACATATACAGTCTAGCAACGAAATTAATTCTTTCTATTCATTTTAATTTAACAGCTTGAGCTTGACTTATTCCCACTTGGCTGTTCAATCTTATTCACAAACAACAGTATTGAGACATTAAAATTTTAGTTCAGGACTGAATATGGATTAAATTTTTCGCTTTCATTATTCACTCTCAGTAATATGATTGGATTGGTCCCCCTTATTATGCTTTCAATCTTTTATGTGTCGAAATGATCATCATTTCATCTTTTAAGTCATTCTTTAATTTATTGGAGCACTCAGATATCCACGTTGTCTACGTAGACTTAGTGCTTATCAAATAATAGGGAGGCACTTCCTTATTGATGAAGCGTTCCATTAGCCGCTAATCGTGCAAAACCATTCCAAACTTTATAAATTTCGCAGTGATCTTATTCCGCAGGTACCAGATCTACAACGTGGACGTCTGGCTGTCCTTGATTGTGATCTCAATCGCGTGTCTCTATTTGGACATAAAAATAATAATTGCTCTGGTGAGACGATGCTGTTATAGGACCAAGACCACCGGTGACCTCAAGAAGAAAAAAGAGTAGCCTGTGGTTAACTTGGTAATAGAAAGGGGTCGCTAAACCAAATGTAAAGCTCAAGAAACTTCTATACCTAGAACAAGCCTTATAAAAAGTGAAGTAAAAGACTATTTTGAAAATCAAATGAAATTTCAACAAAATGTAACATGAGTTACGAATCCAATTTAAATGATATCTACTTTAAAATTTCATAGTTTTGCGACAATTTTAGAAGAGTAGACCTATTGAGGGCAGACCGATTCTCCTTTTTGAGTTCCGTACGCAGTTCAGCATTAAAGTACGTGGGCTCTTGGAATCCAAATATAAAATAAGAGTTTTACGCAATTACTCAAGCTGCGAGTGTTTATTTTAAGTGAAGACATTTTTGACTGAGAATATTGTATACAAAGCATTTATAATGTAAAAAATTACTAAATAAAATTTTCTCTGATTTTGTCAATGGTTCAATGATTCAATGCTTCCTTCAATGGATCAATACTTTCAGATGAATCAGGACTTCTGTGTGAGAATGCGAGCTGTGATATAGGTTTTTATAGCACAGGTGTCACTAAGAGAAGTACGTCGGAGAATTTACCTACATGCTCTAGCTTAATTCTAGCATAGATGCATTCACTGAGACAGCCACAATAAAATAAGCTCAGATCATCGCGTATTTATTAAAAATTCACTTATAGCCCAAGCGATCATGCAATCGTTGTAAGATTATCGCCTAGTTGTAGAAAATTTCCTCATTTATGGAAAAAAATTCACTATTGTGCTCGCCATGTCCGTCCGTCTGTCTATCCGTCTGTGACTTCACATTTTCGTCGACCAGAAAATGCGCTCTGTCACTCAGTGCAGTGAGTACTGAGTTATATTTTAAAAGGTTGAACGGCTGCAGAATAGAAGTGTTGACACAGAAGAAAGAGGCCCATAAACTAAGTTGAAATCAATTTGGGAGTCGTTTTACGATCTCAATTTTGGAAGTCGTACCACGAGCTCATATTGGACATTTTGTTTTACCAAAATAGTTCCTAATTTTTCGCATATCGTGTAAGCAGAAAAGAATTCATCTTGCACTCAATTTAACCAAAACTCCCTTCAAAAATAAGTAAGCAGTCCTTAATTGCTAGTAGATATATTGATACACTTGATAAGAGATGATAAAAGAAACAAACCAACATATACATCAAACTTTTCATATACATTAAACTTTGAGCAAAATGCAACAAGTGGTTCAGTGGCTCGTTCTGAAAAATCCAGAAAACTTCCTCTTTCCAAC
Source organism: Hyalella azteca (assembly GCF_000764305.2). Taxonomy (NCBI): domain Eukaryota; kingdom Metazoa; phylum Arthropoda; class Malacostraca; order Amphipoda; family Hyalellidae; genus Hyalella; species Hyalella azteca. The sequence continues at coordinate 97,699 of NW_025946201.1, read as the reverse complement.
AATCTTGGCTGAATTAGTTCGCGGTAGGTTATTATTCCAATACATTATTTTTTGTGATCGACTTGTTGCTTCGCTACAAAAACCTGCTAAACATGTTCGCATAATCGAAATATCCAGCAGCGTTACCAACTGGTATATACCAGATTTCACAAATCAGGTATTTTCTGACGGTGTCTGGTATGAATATTTTAAATCTGGTATTTGTGCCTAAATCTGGTATTTTTCTGGTCTTTTTTTACTTACTGCATTAAGTTCCACCTCTGAAATTTGAACTTCCCCCCAGCGTAGGCATGGATTATATCGATTACCTTCAGAGCAGTGCGACTAGAGGTTTCCCACCATTTTTGGATCCGCGAGATTATCGCTTGATAAAATAACTCCAATCTAATTGTTAACATTCAACAAAAGAGCTTACTGCAGTATAAGCACGAGAGTGATAACTCTTGATTGATTACTGATCAGTGATGAAATGGCCTATGACGAGTAAGGTTGTCGAAACGATCTCTGCGACGCAAGCTCCACCGTTTCTGTTTGCTGGCTTTGAATTCTGGAGTGTCACTTATTAGAGCGTCATTTGAATTCTGGGGTGCTATTCAATATTTCACTGATCTTGAAAATCATCATCCATTCATAGAACTGGCTGACTGCTGCATCACTTGTCTACTTTTACCAGTCTGCAATGCATTCGTGGAGCGAGTGTTTCCACAAGTTACCTACGTGAAAAAATAAGCAACAAAACAGAATTTCAACTGAGGTACTGGAGTCCGTTCTTCGGACCAAAAGCTACGTAGTTGCTCAGCCGCAACAAGTGATGACACCCGAAATGTTAGATAAATGCAATATGCAAGCATGTTCAAAAATAAGCAAGAGGAAGATGACCTTTTTCCGTGTCTTGTTCATCTTGAGTGAAGGGGAAGAAGTGCCACGCAGTGATATAAAGGGGAACAAGTGTTAATGTAATCAAACACAGGAAAAGAAAAGTGCCGAAATATTTCAAACAGAGGAGAAAATATAACGTGTTCAATTTGGTTTATTATCCGTCAAACCAGATAAATGAACAGCAAAAAAGATGAAAAATTACTTTTCTGACGACTAGTTTCATCAAATTTTGAGGTATTAGTCTGTTTTTGAACAATAGAATTTCTGGTATTTTGAGCTGGGCAATCTGGTTCAAGGTTGTGGATGGTTACTTGTGGTGCTGCCTTTACTCAGCCTCCCAGTGTCTGCTCTCTATGAGATATTCTATAATAAAAGAGTAAGTGGTAATTAACTTTGTCTAGGGAATAATAACGAATTGCTCATGCAATTAAATTAATTAATTAAATTAAATTTACTAATTAGTCTGTTTTTGATATTAAAAGTTCAAGTATGAAGAACTCTAAAATTTGAATTCTTTTACAATAAAAGTCTCAGGATAAGAATTTAACAAAAACGTATGAAGCATTTTTATTATTTTTTTTTGCGGTAGATTAATACCGTTCCTAATTTATTCTTTATACATGCATGGTAAATAGCTTTGTTCTTTTCCTTGTTTGTTAAAATAAATCTTCATACCTAATGTTTGCTTTAGGTAGAACAATTCCAGCCTTAGGATGGCATCGGGTGATCACTAAATCGTTCCCATGACGCGTTCCTCAATCGAGCGAGGCGAGGAGCAAGCGTTCGTCAGGTTTTCCTTCCATTTGATGCAATTTAAATTAACTGAATTGGTGGAAGCATTCTAAGAGATATATTCATATGTCATTGAATTTATTTAATTAGTAGTAATTAAAAAAGTATTCATTTAAGCAAAGTAACGTCGGGAAATAATAAATGCTCTTTACAATCAATACGTGAAAATAAGTCTACCAGCATCGAGCTGTCCTTGTCGTATACTTACGTATCACGTTCTCAATTGATACTTAATATAACATGAAAGATTATCATTAAATTCTATGATGTTAACCAAGAAAAAGCTCATAATTTACGGTCATTTGTCATGTGGACATTGCATTATTTTTAATAAATAATCATTATATTAGCAGATACAATGCCTTATATTATGAGTAAAGTCGATTTTGAATGTGAATGCACTGAATGTGGTATCCCAAAAATCGTTCAGATTAGCACGCGAAGCACGAAAAGCGTACCTAATGCAAGGGCACTGGTTTGATTTCAAGGAGAAAATGAAATGAAATGTCATATAAACTTATCGTTAAATTCGACTAAAATGTCCCTGTTCTATCGACAAGTCCATAATAACGAAAAAATTTATAGCTACTGATAACATGGTGGAATAATTTGATCTGTTTGAAAAGTTTGAAAATTTAGGCCGAGAAAATACCCAGCTACCATATGGGATATGACATGAGGAATGAGGATAGACAATCAAACTTCCAGTGCTGGTAGCAAATTTTTCCTGACAAGGCTGCAATTCCTGGCCACCGTCCAACCGCGTTCCTCCGCAGTAATGATGGCGGCAAGCGGCGTTGTGCCGACCAAGCCGCCACGCATCTCCAAAAACAATAAAGGTTTCAGTTGGTAGAAGCTCAACTGTATTCAATATTTGTAAGTTCTTATACTAAAAAAAGCTTCATTACTTCTGCACAGACATTCAAAGAGATGATATCGGCAACCGAAGATTTCAAACCAGCACATGAACTGCGGAGACGTGAGCCGAAGACCGAGCCAAGCATCCGCTACGTTTACGACAACGACGCCTACGCCAACGGCGAACTTAAGGTGATAGTCGAGGGCATGTTTTCCGATTAATCGATCTTTCTGGGGCCATACTTTCAAAACTCGCTACGTGAACGTAAATATTTACGCTCTATTTTCTTGTCTATGATTGGTGGATTTTGCTTGAAAGGCCGTCAATGATTGGCTAATGAACTTACGATCTCTTAACTTTTTGAAAGTATAGGCCTTGGTATCTTTTCCGATCGATAATTTTAAGGAATTTAGTGGCGCTCATTGTTTTATCATTCCTTATGCAAATGCATCATCAGGTCAAATCACACCAGCACCATGCAAAGCAACGATGAATTAAGATTGTGAAAGTTTCTTGATCTTAATCGACTGAAAGTGTGATAATAATTAAATTTAAGTTCCACCTGAAGTGGGAAAGCATGAATGAAGTGGTGTTTATGCAAGTATATTCTCCATGAAATCTCAATTTAGTTTAGAACCATTTTTCGAGTCCCGAAAATGGTTCTGGCCAATTCTTATGCCTAAATTCTGACTCAGGCAGCATAAATAAAAATTAGATAATTTTGGCCTTGCTGATGCGAGGAATTTCTTTACTGCAGAAAGCCTAAAATTTAGTTGAAGAATCAACATGATCAAAAACAACTTCCATATTATCCCGCGATAACGCTCGAGTGTTATTTTTCAAGTAAAGAATTCGTTGGCGAGGCGAAGAAAATTTCAAGAAATGCGATTGTTCTGCGAAATTTGAACAGTGGCCGACACAACACACATATTCTCAGCTTGTTTTGAATAATCCATAAAATTTTCTCTTGCCAACAATCTCTGCTCGATTGGTCCGCTGCAGGTTACTATTTCAATACCTTATTTTTTATGATATACTTATTGCTTCGTTACAAAAACCGGGTAATAGTGTCGACATAATCGAAGTGTTCAATGTTCCTGATGCCTCGCAATATTTCATAATCATACCGAATAGAAATTGACTTAAATTGAAAATACACTTTCGCTTTCAGGTTGAAACCGGCGCTCGGAATGATCATTGGTGATGATTTCTTCAGGCTCTCAATTTGCTTGGGCCCGTGGCCCTTTCTTCAATACGAAGCCTTGAATCGGTTACGACCTTTAACGATGATCATTAGCTGGACGTGGTGATGAAGATAGTGGTGGTGATAGTGATGATGATGGTGGAGATGGTGGTGATGATGATGTGGTGATTGTAGTGGTGGTAGTGGTGATAATGGTAGTGACAGTGCGGTGCCTTTATAGGGAGGAGTGGAAAAGAAGGTACAAGAGGCGTCATTGAGTGGTAAGTAGGGGTAAAGAGAAAATTGGAAGTCAGGTACCAGTGAAAAGTGTTACGTCACAGGCTACATTTTAATTTCCAAACCCTTCTTGCCTGGACAGTTTTAGGGTTATACTATCAGCCATTGTCTTCAATGGTAGAAATGTCATCGTATTTAAAGATAGTAAAGTTATAGGAACAGGTTTGCCTTAAAGTTCTGACATACAGTTTTGGTAACATATAATCGCTTGACAAATGTCGTCGTATCTTATTTTTATTTAAAAATTAGAAAAATTCAAAAAATTCAAACCAGTAAGACATGGTTGCTGTCAAGGTTAATAAATTAAATTTTGGAATGGGAAATAATTTACTTGCGCGAATTTTTGCCTCCTGAATCTCTTCTCTAAAATTCAATGTGTGTTTGAAGAAAAACAGTAAAATTTATTATATTATTTGCATGTAGTACACAGGGAGCATATGCATTCCTAATTGATATCGTTAGGAAGAATTGTTATTCTAATTAGCTTTCCTATGCATACAATTCATGGTGCACTTGCTTGGTTTCAAGTTATACCTTCGTTCAAGTCAATCGAGGAAAAAAACCGTGTACAGGTATATGGATATTATGTACCGTGTTGATAATGCATTTTATCTGATTAGACCTTGCCATTATCTCTGATAATGACTATCATCATTAAAGAATAGCCAGTCTCTTTCCTTCCATAAAACACACACGCAGTGCACCGGCATTGCTTGGTCTTACGTTGAGCTAAGAAAAGGTGATTTTACTTTCAACTTTGGTGAAGTTGATCGCGAATAATGTTAGTCAATATGAGCCAAAACAATAAGTTTGCATTGATATTGTATCATAATGATATTGTTTTCAAATAGTGCGTTAAGACCAAATGATTTCTTAGCAATATAACCTCTACTGAAAAATCTTGCCAGCTTCACAGTTTATCTTCGACAGTTTCGTGTTGCCCGCTTGCCGAGTGTTTAAGTAAATCAGCCAAGTAAATAGTCGAAAGCAATGAATTTACCAATGCAGGATCACCAATTTAGTGAGTAGTCAATATATTTCAATTGCAGACTTCAGTTTCCAATTCTTGTTCAAAAATCTATGAAAGCAATCTTGTTAGAAAAAAAATTTAAAATTGGCTTTGGGAATCTATAATTGGGTCGAGGTCACTACAAGTTTAATTTAAACGTATAACTCAACTAAATCTGCGTTAAATAAACAAAGGATTTTCTCTGAGGAACGGCTTTAAACTTTCACGATTTTTGAAAATGTCGTGGTTGTAGAATTGTCCAGCATGCCCTGAAATTATTTTGGAAAATAAGTCATTTCTGAGCGGTAACTTCCATCTTTAATTTTTAGCTAATGTAATAGAAGACAATTAACTGTACTGTTAATAAGTTTTTTCAGCAGGCTGGTTCTATTATAAATTCAAAAGTTCACGATTAGTGGAGTGAACAATCTGGCTAACGAAAATGGTACACATGTTATCAACCAAATTTTCACGAAAAATAATAGTTATTAACGCCAATAAATGAGCTTGAAACTTTTGAAGGCATTAGACCTAATTGCGTTGTATAAACTATACAAAGATTCTAAATTGTGTCGTCGGAAGCACCCAATACGAAATCTTAATTTGAAATCTCAATAGGTCACCTGGATGTAACCATTCTTGTCGTGATTGCGCGTTGCTGCACGAGTTGGGTGCGAAAGTAGTCTGTCAGCGGTATCTGCATCCTTGATGCTCGGCTCCTCTAATGCAATAGCCAATCTAATTAACAAGCTAAGCCGCTCTATTGTAGAAGTAATATGAGGTCGACTTATTCTGGAGCGCAAAATGCGGAACTGCATTTAAAAGTTTGGCAGCATCGCATATAAAGTCGTTTGGTTCACCTTTCTACCAGATTTCAGAACCGAAGATAAAATCATTGGAAAACATCGATTTTATGTGAATGACAAAATTTTGAAAACATTTCATGAATAAAACTTTCAAATCGTTTAATGTTATTAAACAGGAGCAGAGAGTTGAGGGTTCGAAACCAGTAACTATATTGGAGAAAATTCTGATCGAAATCAGTAAGTAAGGCGATATATCTGAAGTTAGAAGTGGCTGACTAAATGATATCAGTGATAATATTATTATTTATCTCTTTTTTTTTTCATATTAACTTCCTAGTCAATTTACGTTCTTACTCTCACTGCTATTAGCTTTCAAGTCAAAAGGATCATTTTGCTCGCAGATTAACTGTTGCATCATGTGTGCGATTTCTTGATAAACTTCAATGAAATTAAAATTAGGAATTAACTTCGATTACAAATGATAGTTCATGCGCACGAACAATTACTTGCCGAGAACGGCGAACATTTGATCACCGTTTGTATACAGTAAGCAAATACAGTCAATCTCTCGTCAAGACAGATCGTTCGAACTGTTCAGCAAAATAGCAACGCTGTGTGATTGTTTCCGGTAAACAACATAGCTTGTCAGCTATTTTTTTATTCAGATAGAAGCGCGTATTATAAATTTTATTATATTTAATGTTTACTTTCGAATCCAGAGTGCGGAGGCCGATTTGCATTTTACTCGTAGATTCGAATAGCTCCTTTAGTTCCACGGTAAATAATAAGCTTAGCACAGATGCAGGTTAGTAAGGTACAGTTGGTGGCGCTGCTGCTGCTGCTGAGCTGCGGCATGTACAGTCACGGTAGCAAGATCCTCGTCATCGCGCCGCTAGCAGGCAAGAGCCACTGGCAATTTTTTGGCGAGATTATCAAGACCCTCGCTGACCATGGACACCAAGTGAGTATTATAAAATGTAATTAGGATCATAAGTATTACCAGCGTAAGCATGACGTTGACACTAAACATGTGCATTGTACAAAGCCAAATCCCCAAAGAACAGCATACCGGAAACTTATTTGATATCAGGTACACAAACTTACTTATAGGTACAACTTAATTATAGGTACAACTTAACTTAAAATTATAGTACAATCTATCTTGAAATAATAAATTGAACTACCTACTTCAAGTCATTCCACTCCATGGGTGGTTAAAATCGGGCTTCCATATATATTGCTTCTTGTTTCCTCCCTTGCTACCTAAGAAAACGTTTTGTGGCCACACGTGCAATGATTTCACATAGTCGGGTCTCTGGCTGCGACCAGAAAGTTCACACCAATTCATTAATGAACTGATATGAAAATAATTTTTTCTGTAATGCTGACTTGATAGGAATACGTGCACGTAAATTTTTATGAATGATCCAACTCTTTCAAAGGCATACATAGCTTTCTCTTGTGAAGCGGCCCAAGGTCTTCGCTGAATGTGATACTGTTATTTATTTTTTAATAATAAACACTCTTTTATGGGGTTGATTGTTGAAAACTGTAATTAAATAACCGTTGTTGTATGTCCAATCCAGATAAATGCATTGTCATGATGTTGCGATTGTTAATTCAGAACGTGAGAGTGGTCGGGTTAATGAGCTTGCTATTCTGCATCTAGCAAAAACGAGGTTCGTAAGGTTCTTGTGAAAATTCTGTTTCATTCAATAAAGCGCAAGCTAAGCCCAAACTAAGTAAACAAAAGATTTAGTCTGCGAAAGAAGACTTTATTTCACGACTCCTGGAGGTGCAGGATGCTATCCTTCTTGAATCCCCTAAACCTAGAGAAAACTTGTGCTCAACAACTATCACCAACCCTAATAAATTACTCAACTCACTTATCACGAATAACCTAACTTATTGACAACTTATTCATGGCCACTACAAAAAAATTATCATGTCAATAACAAATGGAACTGGAATAACAAATGAAACAAGAGGAACTTTTTTAGCTTACCAATATAGGTCATTCACATCTCCCAAACAACAAAGATAAAGATCAACTGGCGAGTATCCGAAGCTCATAAATGGGTTGCTCATGACACCAACGTGTGGTACAGACTGACATAGCTAGAACGCGTCTATCCCTAACATCAATACTTCATAACCGGTCTCGTCTGAAATAAAATTCAAAACCCTGCAGCGATGAAGTCAACTTACATTTTTGCTAAAAAGTATTAATATGCACTAAAACTGTGAATTTTTCAGATAACGTCGCTGACATCGATGCCGATGATCAGTCACAACAACGTCACCGAAATAGACATCGAGTTTGATATGAGCCCTCTCATCCCGAACACATTCGAGAATCGTGGTTGGTGGGCGGGCTTTAGCATGATGGCTAAGGTGCCCGGAATGTGTACAGAAGCGTTGTCGAGGAAAAATGTGCGCGATATTAAAATCGAAGAATACGACCTGGTATTCATCAGCCTCTTCGTCAATGACTGTTTCTTTGGACTTTTGGATAACACAGAGGTAAGCGTGGGCTTAGGTTATATGTCAATAGCATTGGCAAAAATTTTGAGATTAGAGAGATTAATTTTACCCAATTTCATATTTGTTATACTTCGATTCGGACTGAGTATTTTTCATCGGAAAACCACGAACTATTGGTAACATTTTTCTTATTCCAGTCTATGAACATGAAATTTACTAATATTTCAAGAAAATTGGCGAATGAACAACTGCCATAAATGAATGGTCTCGATTATAGTTGTCATTTAGTTAAGACTCCATCTTGGATTTGGCTACAAGTCTAGATCATACTTGAATTGAGGTAGGAGGATTGAGGATTACTATTTTTGCGATTTAGACTTTTTTGAAGGTCAATTGGCATCTAGGGATTTATCCCACCACGAGGTGATTAAATTTATCTTCTGCTGCATCAATTTAACAAGTAGTTAGTGTGAGGAAGTCAAATTTCCTTTTCTAAGTCAACATGCATTGTTTTGAGTTTCGTCCATTTGCAGGTTCCAGTAATAAGCATGAGCCCGAACACACTCGTCACGACCTTTCATGACATCGTGGGAAATGTAGATTTTCCTTCTTTCGTACCCATGATGACATTACCCATGAAGCATCCTATGACGTTCACACAACGCCTCCTGAATACCCTAGCCAATCTCTTCAGCTACGCACTCACCAAATTCTATTACCATCCAAGGTGGGTCCCGACAGCCCATTCCCTATACGAAAAAATGATTTTTTTTTTATTTACCAAAGATTTCATTTTCTCAACATTCAGTGTTTAAAGTAGTTCCCTTGGTCAGCTGTAAACTGATGAAGACTTAATTCTCACTTATATGGAATAGAGGTCCGCTTAAGTCGGTACGTTATACTCATAGAGATAGTTTCTGGAGTGCCGAAATGAAGTAATTTTGGACAATTTTTACGTTATAACAACTAAAACTTACTTGGGACTGAGGCAAGGTTAATTGCTGGTCCTGCTGACTGGAGAATTAGAGTAATGCATTTTGAAATCCCGAATAAGAAGGGGTTAGTAATACGTAAAGAACGTTATAAGTCAGTTGACGGCAATGCCATTTTCTGGGCTCTCGTGCTAAAAGATCGAATTATTTGTGAAAGATTTATTTTTAAAAAACAAAATAATAAATCAGTATTAATTTGATTCTCTATTTTATACGTTTCAAAGTTGATAGTATGCATGAACGGTGTCCGTAATCATCATGCTAAAGCTCTTTGCAAAAATTATGGGGACCGCTATGGTCATAAATCGAAAATGTTGGCTTCTCCGTTGTCTTAGCTCATTTTGTAGCGGCTGAAGAAGCGCGTCAAACGCAGCAAACCGCATGTCTGTGCATGCTCTAGTTTTTGCCTATAACAATCTCAAAAATATATAAAATGAACATTATTTACCAATTTGTACAGAGTATTATTTAAATTAAATCTGTATTTATTGATCACTATTCTTGTTAATTGCAGTGTTTGCACTCGTTTGAAAGCTACAAACAAGACGCGTTCAACAAAGCTACAGCCATGCATGATACATACAATAATTTTTGCGTACAGCTGTTTTGAACTTTTATAAAATGACCATTTTATAACAATATTTACAAATTTTTATTTGAAAAATGGTATTTATGGATCATTATTTGCGTTAATTGCAAAATGTGTGCACTCGTTTATAAGCTACAAACAAGACGCGTTCAACGAATCTACCATCATGCATGTACATGTAATAATTTTTGTGAAGTGCAGTTTTAATCTTTTATATACAATGAATATTTATGTATATACAGTATATAATTATCAAAAGTCCCATTTATAGCTCATTATTCACGTTAAACTGGACATGAATAAGTCTAGAGACACGTGCTTGGACACTAAATGCAAGTAATTGGCAATGGGCTACAATATCAAGAATTTTTTGGCATATTCTTTTTTCCAAAAAATTTTACTTTATTTAGCTCCCTTTGAAAATTTAAAAATACAAAAACGCCTTCTTAAAAACGTAATAACTCCTACAGTATTCGAGCTACAGCAATGAACAACGCACAATTCGATTTGTAAAGACCATACCTAGCGACTATAGGTGCTCTTTTTAGCGCATTTTCTCATTTATGGGAAAAATGCACTATTGTGCTCGCCATGTCCGTCTGTCTGTCTGTCCGTCCGTCTGTCCGTCCGTCCGTGACCTCAAGTTATATTTTTTCGAATTTGTGTAAGCTACAAACAAGACGCGTTCAACGAATCTACCATCATGCATGTACATGTAATAATTTTTGTGAAGTGCAGTTTTAAACTTTTATATGAAATGAATATTTATGTATATACAGTATATAATTATCAAAAGTCCCATTTATAGCTCATTATTCACGTTAAACTGGACATGAATAAGTCTAGAGACACGTGCTTGGACACTAAATGCAAGTAATTGGCAATGGGCTACAATATCAAGAATTTTTTGGCATATTCTTTTTTCCAAAAAATTTTACTTTATTTAGCTCCCTTTGAAAATTTAAAAATACAAAAACGCCTTCTTAAAAACGTAATAACTCCTACAGTATTCGAGCTACAGCAATGAACAACGCACAATTCGATTTGTAAAGACCATACCTAGCGACTATAGGTGCTCTTTTTAGCGCATTTTCTCATTTATGGGAAAAATGCACTATTGTGCTCGCCATGTCCGTCTGTCTGTCTGTCCGTCCGTCTGTCCGTCCGTCCGTGACCTCAAGTTATATTTTTTCGAATTTGTGCATGGTTTGACATATATATGGGGAAGTGGGAGTGGGGGGGAGGCGGTAAACGTGGAAAAATAAAAAAATAAACGCACATAAAAGAGAAACGATGAGAAAAATCGCAAATCGGGGCTCTAGAGCCGCTAGGTAATGTTGTTACAAATTGAATGGTATGTGTCTTGACATTGTAGTATGTGATTTGCAAACGTTATTAACTTATTTAGAGTACCCCCTTTTTGCCATTTGCTATTAATTTCACATTTTCTTTAATTTGTTTTTTAAATTCACACGAACAATAAAGTCATCGATTTCTGTTTTACATATGTGTACCAAGTTTCATAACGCTCCATCCGTAAATAAATTTTTTTACCGTAACGGCCCCCTCAAAAGCGCCATCAAATAAAAATTTAGGTTAGAAAAAACCTAAGAAAATTCACTAACATGGCGTTGTTTCCTTATCAGTATCGAAAAAGCATGCAAAGATGCTGGTCTGTGCCCGCGCGACATGAGATCTATTCAAGACATCGCAGCAAAATCTGCATTCGTTTTCATCAACAAGTAAGCGCCAATGACGGCAAACAGTGCTGAGACATGAAATTTTGTTATGATTTTCAAATTATAATTTATTTTTTAATTGAAAATAAGGAATGAAGCGATATGAAGCGATAATTTTCGTATTCGACTCTCACTTTTGTAATACACTTCCGAAGAGATTCGTGCATGCAGTGTTCACAACCCATATTGCTTTTTTCCTATTATATGAGTTTTAAAGACTCCTCTTCTATGAAGACCTTCACCTTCACCTGAAATTTTTTTGACTTGCAAAGCTTATTCGTCGGTAGAATTCTTCTTCTTTAGTATTGTTCCAACAAAAAACATTTTATATATTTAGAGTAATCAATGCACAAATAGGTTAATTTCTTCCCAAGTTAAACACGAATTCACGCGTTCTGTGCCAGTTAAAGAAAAACATTTAAAGGTAGAGTTAATCTCTTATTTGAACTATTCCTATGTTCACCCCCAGCGTGCAGGCCCTGGAGACGCCAGTGCGGCCCTACGTGCCGGCCGTGATCCACGCGGGGGGCCTCAACTGCCGGCCCGCCCAGCCGCTGCCGGAGGTGAGCCGCAACATGCGGGACGTGGGTTTATCAGGGCATGGCGCACACCGAGTATATATCAATTAAGTGTCAAAGATAGAGCAAATTTGAAATGTTTTCAATTTTATGGAAAATCCTAAAAAAACTGATGAAATCACAAAACATGCTATATAGAGTATAAACAACAATAAGGCATCAGGAAACATAAATTTTTAAATAATTTTGTTGAAACTTGAGCCAGTAAATATTTTGTGAAAATGTTGTGAAAGATGCCAGAGTAGCTTCCATTTCTTCTGATTATTTTCCTGTGAAATGCTTCGGAAAAAAACTTTTCTTCCCCACAAATGGTCATGGATGGTTACTGCTAGCGCTCAATTTAACATACTGTATCAATGCATTAAATTATGGATATTTATTGGCTGCAATAACAATGATATGCCTACCTCAAACCAGTAACTGCTCCCCAGGTGAATTATAGTCGATTACATGATATTATATTCTCCTCTGATCATAGTTCGTCAAGGAACGCTGTTCATCAAGTGTTCATGTTGCATAGTGTCAAAGGATTTCGTCGTTTTCAAATCTATTCTTTGTTGTTTGAGATGAATAAATTGAAAATAAAAGCATTTAGCCTGAATGACCTATTAGTTCAGCCTGCAGCCCTTAATATGTATTCTCAGGATCTTGCATCGTGGATTGAAGGCTCGGGCGACGCGGGCACTATTTACTTCAGTCTGGGATCCATTGTAAAGCCGAAGGACATGCCTGAGAAGTAAGTGCGCGTCTGAGATGATTAGAGACGGTTAAACGGCCGAGACGTCTTTGGAAATAAGAGCTAATAAGCTATTAAATTGCAAATTTTATCAGACTAACGTTTATCTGTTAAAGCTGGTCTGGTTGGTGAAAATGATCTCATTGCAAACTTTTTTACAACCTATGCGTCATTCTAATTCAACTTTCATTTCCTACTGTCTCTTGTTTTATTTGATCTCGTTTTAGTTCACTCTTTCTGACCATGTTATTATTTCATTAGACTTCAGAAGAGGAAAAATACCAGAAGTAATTCAGCCTGTAAAACTAATACGAGTATGATGCAAATAGATTCAACCCTAATCACAACCGAAAAATTAAAGCCTCAATTTGTTCCACTAAGTGTAGGACATGCCGCATCTTTACAGATTTATTGCCGCAGAATAATAACGTTAAAAAATTAAATTCAGTCTTTATTTCATGTTAACTAACCAAGACGATGTCTTTAGTTTCCGTGAGGTGTTTGTGAAGGTTTTCGCAACTCTTCCCCAACGCGTGATATGGAAATGGGACGAGGCGTCGATGCCAGGCCTGCCCCCCAACGTCAAGCTGGCCAAGTGGCTCCCGCAGCAGGATATCCTGGGTGCGTGGGACTCTTAAGACGTGGTCTGGCCTATACTAGAAGTTCACAAGCAATGGATAGTCAATAATAAATATGTAATTCGGTTGTCAAACGTTCCCTGGAAAATTTCCCAACTTAGCGGCATTTTCGAAGTGCAAAGGTTTTGTATCCACACTCCGGGATAATAATAGTTGATGAAATAATGCTTAGCATTCAATATACTGGCCTTTACGTTGTCTGGTGAATTTCATGAACAGGATAACATCTCACTTGATGTCACTGGTACGGAATTAACTTGATTGAATATTTAGGAATATACTCGATGCTCTTTGATATATGTTTTAGAGGAAGGCATTCAAATTACTATTCAACCAAACAGCTAATTCATCATTAGTTAACATTCTTGACTTATTAACTTGTTAAAGGGAGGGATATGTTTATCGCAGGTTGTCCCTATTACACTCCTTTAGTGAAGTTGGAACCATCATAATCTTAAAATTGACTATAGTTTTTGAATACCTCCCTCAAATGTTAGTTTTCGTGCCTTTTAGATACTGCGAAAACGTGTTGTTATCCACAAAAATATGAAATCACGCAATTTGAAATCATAATTTGTTCACCTCTCTGAGTCGTTGAAGGATACCGCGTAATTAATTACGAAAAATTGTCGAGATCACAGTTTGTCAAACATTTTCTAGTATACTTCTAAGCTATACCTAATTTTTATTCCACCTTATAGCTTTTTGAATATGTAGCTTGCTTTTTTATTCACAAACGGAAAATCATATTTCTCATTTTCGCAATCTACAACACTCCCTGCAGTACATGGTAAACCCAATATTTTTTCTTTTCTACATAGTTCAAGGCTTTTGCTGTTTGACCAAATAAATTTTCTAACATTCAGCAACAATTGCAGCCTATATTTTGGTACTCACAGTCTGCCCTATTAGTTGAGCATAGCAGGTTTGTCGTCATTGCAGGTCACCCCAAGGTGCATTTGTTCATCACCCACGGTGGGCTGTTCAGCACCCTGGAGGCTATTTACCACGCTGTCCCCATCCTCGGCTTCCCTGTGTTCGCCGACCAAGGCAGTAACATGATCAAGTCTACAGCCGATGGCATTGCCGAGACCATCGAATGGGACGATCTTACGGAGGAGTTGCTAAATAATACCGTACAAAAAATGTTGACCGACCTGAAGTGAGTGGGCTGTCGAATTAACCAGTGGGAAAATAATTAATTTCTTATCGACTCTCAAACCCTTGGCTTTGATTAAAGGGTCTGAGTTTACGACTATATTAGTAACCGTCTTATTGGACTAGTATTCATATACGTTATTGTATGAAAAGATCAGATATTGGTTTCACCGGAAAATTTTCTTCGTATTCCACGTTAGCCATTTTCTTCGCATAATTAACAAATAATATTTGTGTTATGTGATGAATTACACGACATAGTAACGTCAAAATTGAATGTTTGTCAACAAAGTAACGCTGAATGCTTCCTTAAGATATCAGAAGACTGTCAATCATCGCTCGCAACTGATGCGGGACCAGCCGATGTCTCCCCGAGATGTTGTGGTTTACTGGACCGAGTACGCCATCCGCCACAAGGGGGCGCCACATCTGCAGTCCCCTGTCAAGGGAATGGCTTGGTGAGTGCTTCATATTAGACTGTTTACGCCCGCTACATATACAGTCTAGCAACGAAATTAATTCCTTCTATTCATTTTAATTTAACAGCTTGAGCTTGACTTATTCCCACTTGGTTGTTCAATCTTATTCACAAGCAACAATATTGAGATATTAAAATTTTAGTTCAGGACTGAATATGGATTAAATTTTTCGCTTTCATTATTCACTCTCAGCAATGTGATTGAATTGGTCCCCCTTATTATGCTTTCCATCTTTTATGTGTCGAAATGATCATCATTTCATCTTTTACGTCATTCCTTAATTTATTGGTGCACTCTGATATCCACGTTGTCTCCGTAGACTTAGTGCATATCAGATAATAGGGAGGCACTTCCTTTTTGATGAAGCGTTCCATTAGCCACTAATCGTGCAAAACCATTTCAAACTTGATAAATTTCACAGTGATCTTATGCCGCAGGTACCAAATCTACAACGTCGACGTCTGGCTGTCCTTGATTGTGTTCTCAATCGCGTGTCTCTATTTGGACATGAAAATAATAATTGCTGTGGTGAGACGATGCTGTTATAGGACCAAGACCACCGGTGAGCTCAAGAAGAAAAAAGAGTAGCCTGTGCTGAACTTGGGTAATATATAGGGGTCACTAAACCAAATGTATAGCTCAAGAAACTTCTATACCTAGAGCAAGCCTTATAAAAAGTGTCAAGACTATTTTGAAAATCTAATGAAATTTCAACAGAATGTAACATGAGTTACGAATCCAATTTAAATGATATCTACTTTAAAATTTCATAGTTTTGAGACATTTTTAGAAGAGCAGACCTATTGAGGGCAGACCGATTCTCCTTTTTGAGTTCCGTACTCAGTTCAGCCTTAAAGTACGTGGGCTCTTGGAATCCAAATATAAAATAAGGGTTTTACGCAATTAATCAAGCTTCGAGTGCTCATTTGAAGTGATTTTACTGAGAATATTGTATACAAAGTATACATTTTTTCATGAGAATATTGTATACAAGGCATTTATATTGTAAAAAATTACTAAATAAAATTTTCTTTGATTTTGGCAATGATTCAATGCTTCCTTCAATGGATCGATACTGAATCAGGACTTCTGTCTGAGAATGCGAGCTGTGATATAGGTTTTTATAGCACAGGTGTCACTAAGAGAAGTACGTCGGAGAATTTACCTACTTGCTCTAGCTTAATTCTAGCATAGATGCATTCACTGAGACAGCCACAATAAAATAAGCTCAGATCATCGCGTATTTATTAAAAATTCACTTATAGCCCAAGCGATCATGCAATCGTTGTAAGATTATCGCCTAGTTGCAGCGCNCTGTCTCTTATACACATCTAGATGTGTATAAGAGACAGAGATAAAGCTATGGAAAAATATATGTTCAGATTTGAAATGCCTAGCTCCTTATGGAACCCGGTGGAAGTCGAGTAGCTATTTCAAACTATCGTCAGTCATGAAAAGATCCTGTCAAATGACACGAGTTTAGATCTGTGAACAAGGCACGAAAAAGAAAAGAATCGGCGACAGGCCACATCAGGCCTACACTTCAGCGCTGACATCACTATGCTATGTTATAACTCGACTGATTGAGATAGCTGCTGGACTTGTTGCCTGGTCCGTAAGGTGCTAAGCATTTTAAGACTATCCACTTTTCATACTCGTTTATTTTACTTGGGAACGAAAAAATGTTAGGAGCGCCTGCCGTTACGTAGTAAAAAAAGAAGTGTGTGTGTTAATTACAAGGTAGAGGACTGAATATAGCGTTAAATTTTCTTGGGACATTTGTACAAGAAAATGCGAAGATGTGACAACACTATACCACGTCTGTTTAATTAGTTCAAAAATTAAGTTGACATCAATTTGTGAGTCGTTTTACGAGCTCAATTTTGGAAGTCGTACCACGAGCTCAAATTGGACATTTTATTTTATCAAAATAGTTCCTAATTTTTCGCAGATCGTGGAAGCAGAAGAAGAATTCATCTTGAACTCAATTTAACCAAACCTCCCTTCAAAAAGAAGTAAGCAGTCCTTTGCTAGTAAATATATTAATACACTTGAGAAGAGATGCTAAAAGAAACAAGCCAACATATACATCAAACTTTTCATATACATTAAACTTTGAGCAAGATGCAACAGGTGGTTCGGTGGCTCGTTTTGAATAATCCAGAAAACTTCCTCTTGCCAACAATCTTGGCTGAATTGGCTCGCGGTAGGTTATTATTCCAATACATTATTTTTTATGATCGGCTTGCCGCTTCGCTTCAAAAACCTGCCATATATATTTGCATAATCGAAATATCCAGCAGCGTTGCCAACCGGTATATTTCTATACCAGATTTCACAAATCAGGTATTTTCTGATGGTGTCTGGTATGAATATTTTAAATCTGGTATTTGTGCCTAAATCTGGTATTTTCTGGTCTTTTTTGACTTACTGCAAATTTACTGCACTAAGTTCCACCTCTGAAATTTGAACTTCCCCCCAGCGTAGGCATGGATTATATCGATTACCTTCAGAGCGGCGCGACTAGAGTTTTCCCACCATTTTTGAATCCGCGAGATTATCGCTTGATAAAATAACCCCAATCTATTTGTTAAGATTCAACAAAAGTGCTTACTGCAGTATAAGCACGAGAGTAATAACTCTTGATTGATTACTGATCAGTGATGATATGGCCTATGGTGAGTAAGGTTGTCGAAACGATCTCTGCGACGCAAGCTCCACCGTTTCTGTTTGGTGGTTTTGAATTCTAGAGTGTCACTTATTAGTGTCACTTGAATTCTGGGGTGCTATTCAATATTTCACTGATCTTGAATATCATCATCCATTCATAGAACTGGCTGACTGCTGCATCACTTGTCTACTTTTACCAGTCTCCAATGCATTCGTGGAGCGAGTGTTTTCACAAGTTACCTACGTGAAAAAATATGCAACAAAACAGAATTTCAACCAAGGTACTGGAGTCCGTTCTTCGGCCCAAAAGTTACGTATTTGCTCAGCCGCAACAAGTAATGACCCCCGAAATGTAAGATAAATGCAATATGCAAGCATGTTCAAAAATAAGCAAGAGGAAGATGACCTGTTTCCGTGTCTTGCTCATCTTGAGTGAATGGGAAGAAGTGCCACACAGTGATAAAAAGGGGAACAAGTGTCAATGTAATCTAACACAGGAAAAGAAAAGTGTCAAAATATTTCGAACAGGGGGAAAATATAACGTGTTCAATTTGGTTAATTATTCGTCAAACCAGATATATGAACAGTAAAAAAGATAAAATATTACTTTTCTTTTTCTAACTAACGTTTCTGCCGACTAGTTTCATCAAATTTGGAGGTATTAGTAAGTTTTTAACAATAAAATTTGTGATATATTTCTGGTATTTTGAGCTAGGCAATTTGGTATTCTTGCCGAGGAAAGAGTCGGCAACACTGGTATCCAGTGTTCCTTGTGCCTCGCAAATCGCAATATTTCATAATGATGATGATGGTATTGACGGTGCAGTGCCACTATAGGGAAGAGTGGAAACGCATATGCATGAGGTGTTGAGTGAGCTGAAAGGGGAAAGAGAGAATTGGAATGCAGGTACCAGTGAAAAGTGTTACTTCACAGGCCACACCGGGACAAGTGTGTTCTTATGATGATATTTTAAACAATCTTTCATATTGACGAAACGTTGGAAAAATTTTGTAGGCGCATGCAAACGGTTATTAAGGTTAAAGTAAGATGTGATTTCTCAATTAGATGTCATTTCCATCTTTGTCTCTGATCGTGTATATGAATTTTGCTCACATTCTCCCGGAACTGGAATTATCTTTTCAGAATATTTTACCTATAACTGAACTAATTTTACATAGATTACTCAATTTCTCTCAGACAATATTTTGTACATATAAAAGCGTTTAGCGCCTCCATCTTTTAGAAGTAGATTTTTCTCGTACAAACAACAAAGCAAATTTTCTTAGCTAATTAATTGAACTGTTAACTGCATATATGTAAATTAAGTCACTAATTAAAGTCAAGCCATGATTTCACAGTAATAGACAACTTCTGAAATTTAGTTTTAAGAAATCAATCTCAATGAATATAAAATTCTCAAAAATGCATGAAAATACACCAGGCAGTTGAAACTGACGGCAGTGTGGTCACCGACGTCCTATTTGATTGTAGTGGAAGTGGTAGAATAAACTTGGAAAAACTGTACCTGCTGAGCAGATAATACGGTTTAGATCGTAAATATATCCGAAGATATATGCAGATATGCAGTATATCATATATGGTAGACAATTTATTTTAATGGAAAAATACCCCTTAAATTTAATTCTTGACGGTAGTAATTCCATTCAGATCAACTGGTACTGCTTATTCACGTGTACCGCAGAAATATTCAGAAATTTGTAAGAAGAATAGATATAAATTGAACTTCGCCCACAGACTTTTATCTTCATTTGATGTTGATTCTAGTACATTTTCATTTCCAAACCGTCCTAGCTTGGACAGTTTCAGGGTTATACCTATCAGCCATTGCCTTCAATAGTAAAAATGTCATTAATTTTCATACATAGTAAAGTTAGGGACAGGTTTGCCTGAAAGTTCCGACATACATTTTTGGCAACACCATCGCTGGACAAATGTTGTCGTATGTTCATATTTTTATATAAAATTAGAAAAATTCAAATCAGTGAGACATTGTTGCGGCCAAGGTTAAACTGCAATTTTGAATGGGAAAGAATTTACTTGCTCGAATTTTTGCCTCATGTATTTCTTCTTAAAAGTTCAATGTGTGTTTGAAGCGAATCAGGAAAATGTATGTTATTATTTGTATATAGTACACCGGGAGCATATGCATTCATATTTGATAGTGTTAGTAATAATTATTTTTCTAATTAGCATTCCTATGCATACAATGCATGGTGCGCTTGCTTGCTTTCAAGTAATACCTTCGTTCAGGTCGATCAAGGAAACAACCGTAAACATGTATATAGCTTTATATTCCCTTTTGATAACGCATGTTATCTGATTAGACCTTGCCATTATCTCTGATAATGACCATCTTCAGTAAAGAACAGCCAGTCTCTTTCCTTCCATAAAACACACACGCAGTGCACCGGCATTGCATGGTCTTACGTTGAGCTAAGAAAAGGTGATTTTACTTTTCACTTTAGTGAAATCGATCGAAAATAATGTTAGTTAATGTGAGCCAAAATGATAGCTTGTCTTGCTATTATATAATAAGGACATTATATGCAAATAGTGCGTTAAGACCAAATAATACCTAAGCAGTACAACCTCTACTTTAAAATTTCCTGCCGGCTCAACAGTTTACCTTCGGCAGATTTCGTGTTGCCAGTGTCAAGTATCAAGTGTTTAGGTCAAGTGTTAGCTAGGTAAATAGTTGAAAGTAATGAATTTGCCAATACAGGATCACCAATTTAGTGAGTAATCAAATTATTATAATTGCAGGCTTCAGTGTCCACTTCTTGCACAAAAGTCTATGGAAGAAATCTTGTTAGAAAAAATATGAAATTGACGTTGGGAATCTATGACATTGTCGAGGTAACTACAAGTTTAATTTAAACGTATAACTCAAACAATTGAGCGTTAAATGAACAAATGATGTTCTCCAAGGAATCGTTTTAAATTTTCAAGATTTTTGGAAATGTCGTGGTGGTAAAATTGTCCAGCATGCCTTGAAATTATTTTGGAAAAGATTGCATTTCTGAGCAGTAACTTCCATTATTAATTTGATAGCTAATATAATAGGAAGACAATTCACCGTACAGTTAATAAGTATTCTCTGCAAGCAAGTTAAATTATAAATTTCAAACGATCACTATTAGAGGAGTAAACAATCCGGATGACGATACTGGTACACAAGTTAATATAAAAAATTAATAAAAATAAAAAAATAGACCATTTGCGTTATACAAACTATACGAAGATTCTAAATGTGACGTCGGAAGCACCCAATACGAAATTTAACTTTGAAATTTCTATGTGTCACCTGAATGTAACAATATTCTTGGCGAGAGCATGAGTTGGATGCGAAAGTAGTCTGGAGGCTGTAACTTCATTCGTGATGCTCGGCTTCTCTAATAAAATAGCCAATCTAATTAAGCAGATGAACCACTCTATTGCAGAAGCAAAAGAAGATCGACTTATTCTGAAGCGCACAACCCAGAACTGAATTTAAAAGTTTGAAACCATCGCATATAAATAAGAAGTCGTCTGGTTCACCTTTCTACCAGTTTTCAAAACCGAAGTTAAAATCATTGCCAAACATCGATCTTATGTGAATGATGAAATTTCGAAAATATTTCATGAATAAAACTTTCAGATCTTTGAACATTCTTGAACAGGAGCTGGAAGTTGAGGGTTTGAAACCAGCAACTATGTTGGAGAAAATTCTGATCGAACTCACAATTGCAAGCGATGCTGAATGGTTGAGATTCGACGACCCAACAAAATTGATGTGTCACCTGAATGTAACAATATTCTTGGCGAGAGCATGAGTTGGATGCGAAAGTAGTCTGGAGGCTGTAACTTCATTCGTGATGCTCGGCTTCTCTAATAAAATAGCCAATCTAATTAAGCAGATGAACTACTCTATTGCAGAAGGAAAAGAAGATCGACTTATTCTGAAGCGCACAACCCAGAACTGAATTTAAAAGTTTTAAACCATCGCATATAAATAAGAAGTCGTCTGGTTCACCTTTCTACCAGTTTTCAAAACCGAAGTTAAAATCATTGGCAAACATCGATCTTATGTGAATGATGAAATTTCGAAAATATTTCATGAATAAAACTTTCAGATCTTTGAACATTCTTGAACAGGAGCTGGAAGTTGAGGGTTTGAAACCAGCAACTATGTTGGAGAAAATTCTGATCGAACTCACCATTGCAAGCGATGCTGAATGGTTGAGATTCGACGACCCAACAAAATTGATGAATCAAAGTTGACATTGCATTATTATTATACCTCATTTTTTGACAACCAAGCAAGTCTGAAACTCTGTTAATCGCAAGGAGTGAAATCGGCCTGAACTGAAATAATAAATCGAAATCAGATTAAGAATTTTTTTGCGAGGTTGTCCAAATTACCGAAACGTGGACAGGCGCCTTAATTAATGGTAGGGGTATAAGGATAAGTTTCATGTAAGCAGGCGAGGTAATCTTCACGTTTTGCTAGAATTTGTAAAATTTGAGTTAAATTGCTATGTAACTTTGAATATTGGATTTCACATCTGAATAATCCATAAAATATATATCTGCCTGTAATCATGCTAGGTTGATTTTTGGTCGATGTTGCTTCAACGAAATTTGATCTGTAATTTTAATTCCCAAAATCGGTAATACTGATATATTCTCTTGATTTTGTAAACTGAAGATAGAGGTGGCCGACGGAATTTCATAAGTGATAATATTATTATTATTATTTTTTTCATATCAACCCCCTAGTCAATTTACGATCTTACTCTCATTGCCACTAGCCTTCAAGTGAATAAGATAAATTGATCCCAGCGTAACTGTAGCATCATGTGTTCGATTTCTTGATAAAACTTCAATGAAATTATAATTAGGAATTAATTTCGATTACAAATGATAGTTCATGCACACAAAGGAAATATTAACCGAGAACGGCGAATATTTGATCACCGTTTGTATTCACAAAGCAAATACAGAACTGCGTCACGAGAGATCGTTCGAACTGCTCAGCAAAATAGCAACGCCATTTGATTGTTTCCCGTAAAAAAATAGCCTGTCAGCTATTTTTTTACTGAAGGAGAGGCATTTTACTCGTAGATTCGAATAGCACCTCTAGTTCCACGGTAAATAATTGGCTTAGTACAGATGCCGGTTAGTAAGGTACAGTTGGTTGCGCTGCTGCTGCTAGTGAGCGGCAGCATGTCCAGTCATGGCAGCAAGATCCTCGTCATCGCGCCGCTTTCAGGCAAAAGCCACTGGCAATTTTTTGGCGAGATCATCAAGACCCTCGCCGACCATGGACATCAAGTGAGTCTTATTAAATATAATTAGGAGTATTACCAGTGCAATAAGTAATAAGTATTACCAGAGCAAACATGACGTTGACACTTGACAGTGCATTGTACTAAGCTAACTCCCAAAAGAAAAGCATACCGGAAACTTATTTGGCTTCACGATCACAAATTTCATAAACATAATAGTGCATTCTATCTTAAAATAATAAACTGATCTGCCTACTTTGTGCCATTCCACTCAGGGGGTGGTTACAATCGTGTTTCCATAAATATTGCTTTTTATTGATTTAATTGTACCCTCCCTAACTCCCTCAGAAAACATTTTTGACGTGCAATTATTTCACATTCAGTCGGATCTCAGGCCGTGGCCGTGAGCAAGAAGTTCCCACCAATTTATCAAATAACTCTTCATTGGCATACATAACTTTCACTTGTGAAACGTCCCAAGCTCGTCTCTGAATGTTAAACTGCTATTTAGGTTTCAATAACTAACCCTTTTATATAGGGTTAGTTATTGAAAACTGGAATGAAAATACCCGTTGCTGCATATCCCACCTAGATAATGCATTGCCATGATGTCGCGATTGTCAATTCAGAACAGGAGAGATTTCTGGTAATCGTGCTATCCTGAATTTACTGGAAACGAGGTTCGTAAGGTTCTTGTGAAAATTCTGTTTCATTCAGTAAAGCGGAAGCTAAGCGCAAACTAAGTAAACAAAAGATTTAGTCTGCGAAAGAAGAGTTTATTTCACGACTCCTGGAGGTGCAGGATGTCATCATTCTTGTATCCCCTAAACCTAGAGACTAACTTGTGCTCATCAACTATCACCAACCCTAATAAATTACTTAACTCACGTATCACGAATAACCTAACCTATTGACACCTTTTTCATGCTCAATACAAACAAATTATCATGACAATGACAAATGAAGTTTTTTAGCTTACCAATATCTGCCGTTCTCGTCTCCCAAACAACAAAGATAAAGATCAACTGGCGAGTATCCGAAGCTCATAAATAGATTGCTCAGGACACGAACGCGTGGGACAGAGTGAGCTGGAACGCGTCTATCTTAACACCATTATTTCGCATCCGATATCGTCTGAAATAGAATTCACAAACTTGCACCGATGAAGTCAATTTCCATTTTTTCTAAAAAGTATTAATATGCACTAAAACTGTGAATTTTTCAGATAACGTCGCTGACATCGATGCCGATGATCAGGCACAACAACGTCACCGAAATAGACATCGAGTTTGACATGAGCCCTCTCATCCCGAACACATTCGAGAATCGCGGTTGGTGGGTGGGCATTAGCATGATGAATAAGATGCCCGGAATGTGTGCAGAAGCGTTGTCGATTAAGAAAGTGCACGATATTAAAATCGAAGAATACGACCTGGTATTCATCGGCAGCTTTGTCAATGACTGCTTCTTTGGGCTTTTGGATGGCATTGAGGTAAGCGTGGGTTAAGTTATGTCTATAGCATTGGTGAAATTTTCAGATCAGAGATAATTATTTTGCCCCATTTTATATTTGTTATTCTCAGATTCGGACTGAATATTTATAATTGGAAAGACACACAGTATTGGTGATATTCTTCTTATTCCAGTCTATGAACATGAAATTTAATAAAATCTATGAAAATTGGTGAATAAACAACTGCCAACAATGAATGGTCTTGATTATAGTTGTCATCTAGTATAGCCATCGACTTTGGGCTTTGATATAAGTCTAGATCATGCTTGTATTGAGATTCCGAGGAATTTAAAACAGGAATTGAGGAATTTGAAACAGAATATTGAGGAATTTAAAACAGCCACCCGTCAAGATAAGACAGCCTCCCCTCAAGATAAAATGAATGAAGTGATTGTATTTCTTTTCAGTTCGTGCAGCATGATATTCCACAGTAGGCTGCAATTTCAACAGCCAGTATTTTCTTTGTTGATGACTTTGATTTTGGTCCAGCTGAGATGACTAGACGTGAAGGCTGATAGAGCACATAAAGCGATGACGGCACTTACCATACCAAGGAATTCCGCTTACACTTCAGCTTGACTCGAGCTGAGACTATTTTGCCATTTAAACTAAATCAAATAAATAAATATCATGATGCAATGTGGCTAGAATATCAGTGATGCCGGATGCGCGACCTGTGCTAGAACTAACAATGAAAATTAGTGTATTTGTGAAAAAGATTGTTATATTTGTGGTTTGTACATATATTTTTCAGGTCCATTGGCAGGTGGGGGTTTATCCCACCACGAGGTAATTACAACTTTCCTCTGTTGAATTTTTTAACTAGTAGTTAGTGTGAGGAATTCATACTTAATTCATTCACATTCAGTTTTTTGAGTTTTGTCAATTCGCAGGTTCCAGTGATAATCATGAACCCGAACGCACTCTTCACATACTTCCATGACATCGTGGGAAATGTAGATTTTCCTTCTTTCGTACCCGTGATAGGACTGCCCATGAAGTATCCTATGACGTTCACACAACGCATCCTTAATACCCTTGCCAATCTCTTCAGCTGCGCCCTCATCAATTTCTATTACCATCCAAGGTGGGTGCCGACAGCTCATTCGCTATACGAAAAAGATGATTTTTTATTTAACAAAGTTTTATTTTTTTCAGCCAATTCAATTTTTAAAGTAGTTCCGCTGGGCAGCTGCAAACTGATGACGACATGATTTTCGCTTTTATGGACTTAAGGTTCTCTACCGTATGTACGTTAAGCTCCTAGTGGTAGTTTCTGGAGAGCCGAAATGAAGTAAATTGAGGCAATTTTTACGTTATAAAATAAAAACTTATTTGGGGCTAAAGCAAGGTCAATCGCTGGTCGCGATGACTGCGGGGAACTAGTGCATTTTGAAGTCAGGAATTTTGTGAGAAGCAGTCAGTATTACATAAGGGACGTAGTAATTCAGTTGTCTGCAATGCCATTTTCTGCGCTCTCGTCTTAAAAGATCGAAATATTTGTGGAAGATTTCCTTTGAAACAACAAGAGTAACAAACGAGCACTAATTTCATTCTTGATATTATATTTTTCAAAGTTGATAGTATGCCTGAACGGTGTCAGTAATCTTCATGCTAAAGCTCTTTGTAAAAATTACAAGTACCCGCAATGATAAATTGAAGCAAAAAAAAAACATAAGAAATCTCATTAAGATGGTGTTGTTTCCTAATCAGTGTTGAAAAAGCATGCAAAGATGCTGGTCTGTGCCCGCGCGACATGCGATCTATTCATGACATCGCTGCAAAATCTGCATTCATTTTCATCAACAAGTAAGTGTCAATGACGGCAATCAGTGCAGACTTGAAATTTAGTTATGATTCTCAAATTATATTTTTTTCCATACTAGATGTAGATTAGAGAATGATACGATAATTTTCGTATTCAACTCTCACTTTTGTGGTACACTCCCGAAGAGATTCGTGCATGTAGAGTTCACAACCTACATTGCTTGCTTTCCCATTACATGGGTTTTTAAAACTTCCTACCTATGTTAAACACGAATTTAAGCGTTCTGTGCCAGTTAAAAATTTAAAGGTTGGAGGAACTTCTTCTTTCAACAATCCCTCGTGTTCTTTCAACAATCCCAGCGTGCAGGCCCTGGAGACGCCAGTGCGGCCCTACGTGCCGGCCGTGATCCACGCGGGGGGCCTCAACTGCCGGCCCGCCCAGCCGCTGCCGGAGGTGAGCCGCAACATGCGGGACGTGGGTTTATCAGGGCATGGCGCACACCAAGCAGATACCAATTAGGTATCAAAGATAGAGCAATATTAGAAAATCTACAATTTTCCGGAAAATCCCCCAAATAATTGATGAAATCACAAAACATTCTATATCGAGTATAAATATCAATAATTAGGCATCAAGAAATATCAATTTATTAATAATTTTGTTGAAACTTGTGCCACAAATATTGTGTGAAAATGTTGTGAAAATAATGTGAAAGATGCCAGAGTGTAAAGGGATTTTTGTCTTCAATTTTTTATACCTTTGAGATAATTAAATTGAAAATAAAAGCATTTGGGCTGAATTCATCTCTGATTTTTTATACGCTCAGGATCTTGCATCGTGGATTGAAGGCTCAGGTGACGCGGGCACCATTTACTTCAGCCTGGGATCCATTGTGAAGCCGAAGGACATGCCTGAGAAGTAAGTGCGCGTCTGAGATGATTAGAGACGGTTAAACGGCCGAACGTCTTTGGAAAAAAGAGCTGAGTGCATTTTAAATTGCAAATCATATCATACTACGTATATTCTTAACACTAGTCTGATTGGTGAAAATTTTCTCATTACAGACTTTTTTCAACGAATGCGTCATTCTAAGTCAACTTTCATTAGCTTCTGTCACTTGTTTCATTATAACTCGTTTTAGTTCGCTCCTTCTCAGCATGTAAGATAATTTTTATTGTTTCATTAGACTTCTGAAGAGGAAAAAAATGCTAGACGAAATAGAGCCTGTAAAACTAATATGAGTATGATGTTGGTTAGAATTAACCGTAATCACAATTGGCAAATTAAAGCCTCAATTTGTTTCAATAAGGGTAGGATGTGTTGCATCTCTACAGATTTTTCCCTAATAATTTCGTTCAAAATAAATGACATTCTATCTTTATTTCATGTTAACTAACCAAGACGATGTCTTTAGTTTCCGTGAGGTGTTTGTGAAGGTTTTCTCGACTCTTCCCCAACGCGTGATATGGAAATGGGACGAGGCGTCGATGCCAGGCCTGCCCCCCAACGTCAAGCTGGCCAAGTGGCTCCCGCAGCAGGATATCCTGGGTGTGGGGGACTCTTAAGGGGGGGGGCATACCCTAAAATTTTCGGATTTGGCTTTTCCAGTGTTTAGTCTTATCTTAAAGCTGACATTCTGCCCTACCCAACGGTACCATTGCCATCTCTGCACGTTGATTTATGCTTTCACGACAGATCATGAAAGGGGGGTGGGCGGGGGAGTTCTTTAACAAATTAGATTGGAACTAATTCGCTGCCAGCACTATAAATACAGAGTATGCTTGAGGTGCAGCTCACTAACCCGCCTGGCGCTGTATAAGGAGGTGCGCATGTAGTCGCTCCCACCATCCTTGAGAGGAATCAAGCTCCAGAAACGTTTAGTTTCGTATCCTTGCTAAATTGAGTGCCTATTGCGATGCGGGCGGGACTTTGTCGCGCTCTCCTGAACATTCACAGTTATTGTTATGGAACACCCATCTCCTCCTAGAGTTTTAAAGCTACTGCGATGAGACATATACCATTCGATTCGAAAAGACCATACCTATCGAGTAACGAAGCCCTTTTTTAGATTTGCGCATAGTTTGGATTAAAAATGGGGGGAAGGGGGGAAAATTTGAAGAAAATGAGAAGAAAACGGAAAAATGCGTTTAAAAAAATAACTAAGGCGAAAATAAAAAATTGGGCTTTGTTACTCGATTGGTATGGTCTCTACGCATCGAATGATATGCGTCTCAATAATGTAGCTTGAAAACCCTAGGAGGAACTAGATTTCTACATTACCCCATTTTTGTCCGTTTTCTATGAATTTCTCGTTTTCTATTAATTTTTCCGAAAAAATCATACGAACAAAATGTTCTTGTGTTCGGGTTTTACATATATGTGTGAAGTTTCAGAAAGTCTGTTAGTAAATGTGGAAGTTTTTCTGGAGGGTATGCCTCCCCCCTTAAGACATTGTCCGGCATGGCATATACAAGAATTTCAATGGCAATGAATAGCCTAGAAAAAATATGTAATTCGGTTGTCAAACGTTCCCTGAAAAAAAAAAAATTTGCAACTTTGCGGCATTTTTGAAATGCACAGAATTTGTATCCACACTCCAAGAGAATAATATTTGATGAAAGAATGCTTAGCACTCAATATACTGGAATTCACATCGTTTGGTGAATTTCATGAACGTGGTAACATATCACTCGATGTCACTCGTACGATATTGATCCTTGAATGCATACGTAAGAATGTACTCGATGCTTTTTGATATATGTTTTATAAGAAATCATTCACATTTCTAGTCAACCAATCAGGTAATTCATCACTTTTTAACATTCTTGGATTAATAACTCGATACTAAGGGAAGAATATGTTCATCGAAAACTGTTCCTATAACAATCCTTCTTTAGTGATGTTGAAACCATCATATATAATCATAAAATTTGCTATACACCGCCCTCAAATGTTAGTTTTGGTGACTCATAGATGATGCAAAAACGTGTTTTTATTCACAAAAATATGAAACCACGTAATTTGAAATATTGATTTGTTCATATCCCTGATTCGTTGCGAGACACCGCGTTATTAATTACGAAAAATTTTTTAAATTACAGTTTGCCAATCACTTTCTAGTAAACTTAGGAGCTATTATTTTTATTCCACCTTCTAGCTTTTTGAATATGTAGCCTGCTTTTTATTCAAAAATGAAAAATCATATTTCTCATTTTCACAATGTACATCACTCTCAGCAGTAGATGATAAGCCCAATATTTCTTCCTTTCTACATAATTCAGGGCTTCTTTTTTATGAACAGATAAATATTTTTACAATCTGCAACAACTGCAGCCTATATCAAGGTACTCATTATCTGCCCTATTCATTAAATATAACAAGTTTGTCGTCATCGCAGGTCACCCCAAGGTGCATTTGTTCATCACCCACGGCGGGCTGTTCAGCACGCTGGAGGCTATTTACCACGTTGTTCCCATCCTCGGCTTCCCTGTGTTCGCCGACCAAGGCAGTAACATGATCAAGTCTACAGCCGATGGCATTGCCGAGACCATCGAATGGGACGATCTTACGGAGGATTTGCTAAATCATACAATACACAAAATGTTGACCGACCTGAAGTGAGTCGCCACTAATGTCCTGTTAACCAGTGAGGAGATAATTAATTTATTATCTACTCTTAAACCCTTGGCTTTGATTGAAGGGTCCGAGTTTACGACTATGTTAGTAATCGTCTTATTGGACTTGTAGTCATATGCGTTGTTGGATGAAACAATCGGATATTGGATTTAGCGTAAAATTTTCTTGGGATTCCATGTTAGCCATTTTCTTAGCATAATTAACAAAAAATGTTTGTGTTATGTGCTGAATTACACGACATAGTAACGTCAACACTGAATGCTTGTCAACAAAGTAACGCTGAATGCTTCCCTAAGATATCAGAAGACTGTCAATCATCGCTCGCAACTGATGCGGGACCAGCCGATGTCTCCCCGAGATGTTGTGGTTTACTGGACCGAGTACGCCATCCGCCACAAGGGGGCGCCACATCTGCAGTCCCCTGTCAAGGGAATGGCATGGTGAGTGCTTCGTATTCGACTGTTTACGCCCGCTACATATACAGTCTGGCAATGAAATTAATTCTTTCTATTCATTTTAATTTAACAGCTTGAGCTTGACTTATTCCCACTTGGTTGTTCAATCTTATTCACAAACATTTATATTGAGACGTCAAAATTTACTCTCAGCAATGTGATCGAATTCGTCCCTCTTATTATGTTTTCCATCCTTTATGTATGATCGAAATGATCATCGTTCCATCTTATACGTCATTCCTCAATTTATTTGTACACTCAGATATCCACTTTCTCTACGTTAATTGCCTTAGTGCATATCAGATAGAATAATATGCGTTTGAAAATTACTTTTTAAAGACAACTCTTCTAAAGAGGCCAATGTCTCCGATGTTTCATATATACAATGAATTTCTAATTTTATTTTCAAAACTTAAAAATTTATTTTAAATTTGTTTAACACTAAAAATGAATTTAAAGTTTTCAAAGTTAATTTTTCTGTCAATTGATTCAAGCATTGTCCCCGACTTTACGCAAGTGCATGGCAAAATTTCAGATCGATTGGATAATTAGGAGTCTGTTAAATATTGATTAAAAGATTTGTAGCAGACAAACAACAAGAAGTGAAGTTAAAGAGAAGTGTTATAAAATAGAGAGGCATTTCATTTGAATAAAGTGTTCTATTCAACGCAAATTGTGCAAAAACATTTCAAACTTTATAAATTTCGCATCGGTCTCATTCCGCAGGTACCAGATCTACAACGTCGACGTCTGGCTGTCCTTGATTGTGATCTCAATCGCGTGTCTCTATTTGGACATAAAAATAATAATTGCTCTGGTGAGACGATGCTGTTATAGGACCAAGACCACCGGTGAGCTCAAGAAGAAAAAAGAGTAGCCTGTGGTTAACTTGGTAATGGAAAAAGGTTACTGAGCCAAATGTAAAACTGAAAATATTTCTGTACCTAGAGCAAGCATAAGAAGTATCAAGAATATTTTGAAAATGTAATGAAATTTCAACAAAATGTAACATGAATTACGAATGCAATTTAAATGGCAACATCTACTTCAAAATTTCATATTATACTGTTTTGAGACGCTTTGAGAAGAACAGACCTATTGAGAGCAGACCTATTCTCCTCTTTGAGTTCCGTACTCAGTTCAGCATTCATCTTGGCTCCTGGAATTCAAATAGTATCAAATAAGAGTTTTAAACAATTACTCAAGCTGCGAGAAAATTTTTTACCCAAAATATTGTTTACAAATCATTTTTATTTCGTAAAAAATTAACTAGATAAAACCTACTTTGATTTTGTCAATGCTTCGAGATAAATCAGGACTTTTGTCAGAGAATGCGAGCTGTGATGTAGGTTTTTTATATCACAGGTGTCACTAAGAGAGGTAACCTATTTGCTCTAGCTTGATTTTAGCATAGATGTGTTCACTGAGACAAACAATAAAACAGGCTCAGATCATGGCGTATTTAGTAAAAATTCGCTTATAACCAAAACTATCATGTAAACGTTGTGTGTTTTTTTTCGCCGTTTTTATAAAAGATGGAATGGTTAAATTATGACCTTGGGATGCAAAGAGGCACGTTACTATTTATTAATTTTTCTACATTCTTTTTGTATCCATTTTTTGCACTCGTTCTATTTGGAAACAAAAAATTCTAGCAACGCATGCCGTAGCCTAGTAAGAAAATAAGTGTATGTTTTCAATTACAAGTCAGAGGAATGAAAATAGCGTTACATTTACTCTGGGTCATTTATACATGAACATGCGAAGATGTGATAACACTACATTCCGCCTGTCCAATTAGTTCTAAAATTAAGTTGAGATAATTCTGGGCGTCGTTCGTTTTACGACCTCAATTTTGGGAGTCGTACTGCGAGCTCAAATCGGGCATTTTATTTTATCAAAATATATCCTAATATTTGCAAATCTTGTAAGCAGAAAAAGAATTAATCTTGTACCCCATTCAACAAAAGCTCCATTCAAAAATAAGCAAGTAGTCCTTGGCTAGTAAATATATTGATATACACTCGAGAACGGATAAAAAAAAACAAGCTAACATAAAAAATTTGAGCAAGATGGAACCGTTGCTTCTTAGGTTATTATTATTTTTTATGATAGACTAGTCGCTTCGTTACAAAAACCTGCTAATAATGTCGACATAATCGAAGTGTCTAATGTCCATGATGCCTCGCAATATTTCACAATGATGATGGCGGTAGTGACGGTGCAGTGAATGGGGAAGAGTGGTAAAGAAGATACAAGAGGTGTCATAGAGTGGTCAGAAAGGGGGAAGAGAAAATTTGAAGTCAGGTACCAATGAAAAGTGTTACTTCACAGGCCACACCGAGACAAGAGTGTTTGTATGTATGTTGATAATTCCAACAATATTCCATATTGATGAAACGTGGAAAGAATTTAATAGGCGTACCCAACCGGTTTTTAGGCTTAAATTTAGAATTTATTCCTCAATTAGATGTGATTTCTATCTGTATCTCTGATGGAGAATATGATTTTTGCTGATATTGTCCCGGAACTGGAATTGAAATTATACTTTCAGAATATTTTACCTATAATTGACCTAATTTTACATAGATTGCACAATTTCTTTCAAAAAATATGTTGTAGCTAGAGAAGCGTTTAGTCCCTCTATTTTAAAAATGTCGATATTTTTTTAAACAATATCAGTTTTAACATTAATATTTAAACAATATTGGTGCCTCTATTTTAAAAAGTCGATATTTTTTTAAACAACAAAGCATATTTTCTTCGCTAAACGCATACATAATTGAACTGTTAGCTGCATATATGTAGATTAAGTCACAAATTAAAATCAAGTCGTGATTTTGCAGTAATGTAAAGCTTCTGAAATTTAGTTTTAAGAAATCAATCTCAATGAATATAAAATTGTCAAAAATGCATGAAACATACACCAAGCAGATGAAGCTGACGACACTGTGGTCACCGACGTCCTTTTTGATGGTTGTGGAAGTGCTAGAATAAACTTGGAAAAACTGTACGTGCTGAGAAGATAATACGGTTTAGATCGCAAATATATCCGAAGATATAAGATATACGTAAA
The DNA here is from genome assembly GCF_000764305.2 of Hyalella azteca. NCBI lineage: Eukaryota > Metazoa > Arthropoda > Malacostraca > Amphipoda > Hyalellidae > Hyalella > Hyalella azteca. The sequence continues at coordinate 64,074 of NW_025946201.1, read as the reverse complement.
TAATAAGTGGTAGACAATTTATTTCAATGGAAAAGTACCCTGGAATGGAATTCTTTACAGTAGCACATTTTCCATCCAGATCAACTGGTACTTCTTATTCACGTTGACCGCAGGATCAGAAATTTGTAAGAAGTTTTAGATATAAATCGAACTTCACGCACTGCCTTTTATCTCCATTTTATATTGATTCTAATACATTTTCATTTCCAACCCCTCCTAGCCTGGACAGTTTTAGGGTTATACCTATCAGCCAATGTCTTCAATAGTACAAATGTCATTGTATTTCAACATAGTAAAGTTAGGGACAGGTTTGCCTGAAAGTTCCGACATACATTTTTGGTAACATAATCGCTTTTCAAATATCGTTGCATGTTATTATTTTTATTTAAAATTAGAAAAATTCAAATCAGTGAGACATGGTTGCGGTCAAGGTCAAATTGCATTTTTTAATTGGAAATAATTTACTTTCCCAAAGTTTTTCTCATGAACCTCTTCTTAAAAATTCAATGTGTGGTTTGAAGCAAAGCAGGAAAATTTATTTTATTATTTGCATTTAGCACACAGGGAGCATATGCATTCATAATTGTAGAGTTAGTAATAATTATTATTGTAATGAGCCTTCCTACGCATGCAATGCATGGTGCGCTTGCTTGATTTAGAGTTATACAGGGTGGGTCAGAACCGCTTGAAGATTTTAGAGCAGTCAGTGCTCGCAGGGAACCATGGGCCGGGATGTGCATGCGGCTGGTTTTTTCCAGCCCCTCCGGTATTCTCATTTCAGTAGCCAACATGGTGTGGTCAGGAGAACATCGTGGACTTTGCTGTGCGCGCAAATTTCGAGAACAATCAATCCGTGATTGCAACGCATAAAGCTTTTCGGCGGCGGTTCAATATTCCACGCAATGATGCTCCTCCTCAGGCGAACACAATTCGGTCCTGGGTTAGGCAGTTGGTGGCAACTGGTAGCACACTAAGAAGAGATACACATGGCCGACGCAGGTCCATCAGAACACCAGAAAATGTCGAGAGGGTGAGAGCAGCAGTCATCCACTCGCTAAGACGTTCTGCACAAAGGCATGCCGTTGCTTTGGGAAACTCCTCACGTAGTTTGAGGAGGATTCTGCATAGAAATTTGCATTTCTATCCTTACAAAGTTATGATGGCCCAACAATTGAACGAAGCAGACTTTGCCAGCCGCCGAAAACTGTATGAGAACATGTTTGAACAGATTGCTCTCAACGCAGCGTTCTTCAGCAGCGAAGAGACGCTTTTCACCTCTGTACGACTGTAAATAAACAAAAATTCGTTGCTTGGCTGAAGATAACCCACAAATTATCCATCAAAGACCACTAAATTCTCCCAAACTAACGGTCTGGTGTGCCATCTCACAATTTGGCGTGATAGGCCCATACTTCTTTGAGGAGGGAGGGAGTAACCGCGCGCCGTGACAGTGAATTCCGAACACTATGCTGCAATGTTACAAAATTTTTTGCAGCCCAGGATGGAAAAAATTGTTGAAAATGAAGCATTGGGAGATGTGTGGTTCCAGCAGGATGGGGCTACAGCTCACACAGCCCGAATGCCACTCAATGTTTTGAGACGCACGTCTTCGGGACGTCTGGTGTCTCTGAGGGGTGATTTGCAGTGGTCCCTGCGATCAGGTGCCCTGCGAGGTCACCTGATTTGAACATTTGCGATTTCTTTCTTTGGGGCATCTACAAGAAAAGGTGTTCAGAAGTCGCCCTCACACCTTACCACAGGTAGGGGAACGGATTCTTGCAGAGGTTATGGCCATACCTCGCCATATGTGTGAACGTGCTGTAAAGGAAACTTCCGAGAACGACTCCAACAGCGTGTTGCAGCAAACGGCCACCATCTTCCTGATATTATTTTCAAAACAAAAGTATTCTAAATGGTATGTTATGCTAACGTCGATGAAAATAAACTTTTTTCTTTATGTACCTCCATTACTCTTTTATTTCGCCTCATAACTGCTCAATCGGTTCCGTCCCACCCGATTCTTTCGTTCAGGTCAATCAAGGAAAAAAACCGTAAGCAAGCATATGGCTTTTATGTACCCTTTTGATAACGCATGTTATCTGATTAGACCTTGCCATTATCTCTGATAAAGACCATCATCATTAACGAATATCCAGTCTCTCCTTCCACAAAACACATTCACGGTGCACAGGCATTGCTTGGGCTTACGTTGAGCTAAGAAAAGTGTGATTTTTACTGTCCACTTCAGTGAAATCGATCGAAAATAATGTTAGTCAACGTGAGCCAAAATAATAGCTTGCATTGCTGTTATATAATAACGATATGTGCAAATAGTGCGTTATGACCAAATAATTCCTAAGCAATACGACCTCTACTGTAAAAATTTCTTGCCGGCTTAACAGTTTACCTTCGAGAGTTTTTTATGTTGCGAGTTTGTCAAGTGTTGAAGTCTACTGTTATAGCTAAGTAAATAGTCTAAAGCAATGAATTTACCCATGCAAGATCACCAATTTAGTGAGTAGTCAATTTATTCCATTTGCAGGCTTCAGTTTCCGATTCTTGCACAAAAATACATGAAAGAAATCTTGTTAGAAAAAATATGAAATTGACCTTGGGTATCTATGATTGGGTCGAGAAAACTACATGTTTAATTAAAACGTCTAATTAAATCAAATTAACGTTAAATGAACAAATGATGTTCTCTAAGAAATCGTTTTAAACTTTCAAGATTTTTGGAAATGTCGTGGTGGTAAAATTGTCCAGCATGCCTTGAAATTATTTTGGAAAAGATTGCATTTCTGAGCAGTAACTTCCATTATTATTTTGATAGCTAATATAATGGGAAGAGAATTCACCGTTATACTGTTAATAAGTTTTCTCTGCAGGCTAGTTAAATTTTAAATTCAAACGATCATTATTAAAGGAGTAAACAATCCGGACGACGATACACGTGCAAAAGTTAATAACAAAAAATAAAGAAAATAGACCTATTTGCGTTATACAAACTATACAAAGATTCTAAATGTGACGACGGAAGCACCCAATACGAAATTTCTATAGGTCACCTGGTTCTAGCAATATTCATGGCGAGTTTGCGCGTTGCTGCACGAGTTGGATGCGAAAGTAGTCTGGAGGCGGTTAACTGCATTCTTGATGCTCGGCTTCTCAATATATCAATATAATAGCCAATATAATTAAACAGCTAAGCCACTCTATTGCAGAAGCAAAAGAAGATCGACTTATTCTGAAGCGCACAACCCAGAGCTGAATTTAAAAGTTTGAAACCATCGCATATAAATAAGAAGTCGTCTAGCTGGTTCACCTTTCTACCCATTTTCAAAACCGAAGTTAAAATCATTGGCAAACATAGATTTTATGTGAATGATGAAATTTCGAAAATATTTCGTGAATAAAAGTTTCAAATCTTTGAACATTATTGAACAGGAGCAGAGAGTTGAGGGTTCGAAACCAGCAATTAAATTGGAGAAAATTCTGATCGAAATCACCATGCACGAGATGCTGAATGGCTGAGATTTGACGACACACCAAAATTGATGAATCAAAGTTGACACTGCATTATTATTATACATTATTATTCGACAACAAATCAAGTCTGAAATTCTGTTAATCGTAAAGAGTGAAACCGGCTTGAATCGAAATATTAAATCGAAATCAGATTTCTGAATTTTTTGCGAGGTTGTACAAAATACCAAAACATTGACAGGAGCAGAATGAGTTTTAAGTAAGACGGCGAAGTCATCTTCACGTTTGGCTAGAATTTGTAAAATTTCAGTTACATTGCCAAGTAATTTTGAAGATTGGATTTGATATCTCAATAATTGATAGAATATATATCGGCCTGTAATGATTCTAGGTTGATTTTTGGCCGATGTTGGTTCAACGAAATGTAATATGTAATTTTAATTCCCTAAATCGGTTATACTGATACATTCTCTTGAATTTTGAACTGAAGATAGAGGTGGCCGAGGGAACGACATCATTGATGATATTATTATTTCTCCAGCTTTTTTCGTAATAAATTCCTAGTCAATTTACAATCTTACTCTCACTGCTTTCAGCGTTTAAGTTAATTTCTTAAAGTCATCATCTGTGCGATTTCTTGATAAAACTTCAATGAAATAAAAATTAGGAATCAATTTCGATTACAAATGACAGTTCAAGTCTACGACAGAAATAACGGCGAATATTTGATCACGGTTTATATTCAAGTAGCAAATACAGAACTGCATCACGAGAGATCCTTCGAACTGCTCATCAAAATAGCAACGCCATTTGATTGTTTCCGGTAAACAAAGTAGCTTGTCAGATATTTTTTTACTCAGGTAGAGGAACGCATTATATATTTCATTATAATATTGATTTGCTTTCAAATCCAGAGTGCGAAGGCTCATTTGCATTATACTCGTGGATTCGAATAGCACCGTTAGCTCCACGGTAAATAATAAGTTTAATTAGTTTAGCACAGATGCAGGTTTGTAAGGTACAGTTGGTGGCGCTGCTGCTACTGAGCTGCGGCAGCATGAACAGTCATGGCAGCAAGATCCTCGTCATCGCGCCGCTTTCAGGCAAAAGCCACTGGCAATTTTTTGGCGAGATCATCAAGACCCTCGCTGACCATGGACATCATGTGAGTCTTATAAAATGTTATTAGGTGTATAACAGTGCAATAAGTAATAAGTATTACCAGAGGTCCAGAGCAAACATGACGTTGGCACTTGACATTGCATTGTACAAAGCTAACTCCCAAAAGAACAGCATGCCGGAACCTTATTTGGCTTGACGAACACAAATTTCATAAACAAAATAGTACATTCTATCTTAAAATAATAAATTTATCTGCCTACCCAGTCAATCAGGTATTGATCGATCGACGGAGATTGATGTGGTTCGATCAAGAACCACATCAATCGCGGGGCAATGTCGCGGGGCGCACCACCGATTAAAGAGGGGCATTCTATGCCGATTCAGTACAGATCTTCAAAGTTTCTGCACCCGATAATTTGTTGAGTCGAAAGATCTGCATCGAACGATGTTGTATCTACACTAGCTGAAGTCGAATCTGCATTAATCGATGTCGATTCATCATTGATCTACGACGAATCTACATTAATCGATGTCTAATCCATATTAATTGACAAATGCCCGGCAGTCGAGTTTGACCGTTTGTCGACTACGCGAAAACAAATTTAAACGACGCGACTCTCTCTCTCTTCGAGATCATCGACATGTTACTGTTTACTATGACATGTCAGATCAGGTCAAATGTTCGCTGTCGAACATTTGTATCGTGTATGCACTTGCGATATCAATTACAATCTAACAAATTCAATTAGTAATAATGCAGAGAAGTCACAAGTAATTAACCGCTAAGTTCTCTTACCGGATAAACGTCGACGGCAGCTTCGACATTCGAACGCTGGAATTTCGCGTCCGAGTTAAGCCTCAGCCCACTTGACCACCATGGCACCTTACTACAGCGAGCTCTATCAACTACATGCTGTAACTACGAAACGAATAGCTTGCTATCGTCAGGTAAATCGAGGAAAAACCGCATTTGTGGTGGAACTGTTTAGAGATTATTATTTATATTTATTTTAGAGGAATGAACGCAGTTTCTATTCATTTGAAAAAATATTACCCGTATTGTAAAGGAGACAGACAAGCACTGTTTCTCTTGCCACTTTTTATTATTTTCAGGCAATCGAAATGCCGTTACTTCCATATTTCCTCAATTTATTTACAAGTTGGTTCTCTAGTTTATATAAATTTCATAATGGAGCTGATCAATTTACATCAAAATTTATTTCTCATTAGTTCTATTACCTCAAATCAGCCTCGTTGAAAAATTGAAGCAAATTTGAAATGATTAATGGAACACGCTACAACAGCTGTATGAAAATGTTTTGAATATGAACTATGAAGAAGTTTATGATGGGATTTTTTTAAATAAAAATATTGTTAAGCTTTGAAGCAGTTTGTTCGTACGACTTTTAGTCGATAGCAGGAGATTTATATCATGCATGTAAAAACATTTTCTTTACACTCACGTTAGAAAAAAAAATTTTAGGCAAACTAATCGATATATCCTGAACATTATTAAGGAAATGTAACATTAAGGCTTAAACGTTCCTCTTTGCGGAAACGTTTAAACTGGGAAAGCTAGTAAAACACTTACGTCCGTATTTCAAAGTATTAAAGTAATTACGTGGTATAATAATCGTAACTGGCATCAGAAATGGACGCGAAATAGCGCATTCTTTCGCTTGAACTAGATTGAACACAGTTTTGTACACAATTTTAACTGGGCAATCATAAATTAAAGTGCATATCAATTTCCGATTCATCATTCTATTAGATTGAATTGCCAACCGACATGTTTGCGCATGAATTTTTCGGTTTGCTCTGTAATGTTGCCCACACTCAGATACTTCGATCTGCAACGCTAAACCCACAGTCGATAGTTCGCCATGCACCTGTATAGATTATTCAGGGAAATTCGACTTCCAAATCTTCGAGTGGTCGGATCTTCCGCGATATGCAGTAACCCACACTAATCGACATCGCTGCCCACATTGGTGATTGACTGGGTACTTTATGTCATTCCACTCAGGGGGTGGTTACAATCGTGTTTCTATAAATATTGCTTTTTATTGATTTAGTTGTACTCTCCCTAACTTCCTCAGAAAACGTTTTGTGATGTGCAATTATTTCACATTCAGTCGGATCTCAGGCCGTGACCAGGAAGTTCCCACCAATTTAGCAAATAACTCTTCATTGGCATACATAACTTTCACTTGTGAAGCGTCCCAAGCTCGTCTCTGAATTTTATACTGCTATTTAGGTTTCAATAACTAACCCTCTTTTATAGGGATAGTTATTGAAAACTGGCATAAAAATACCCGTTGCTGCATGTCCCACCTAGATAATGTATTGTCATGACGTCGCGATTGTCAATTCAGAACAGGAGAGATTTCGGGTAATCGTGCTATCCTGAATTTACTGAAAACGAGGTTCGTAAGGTTCTTGTGAAAATTTTGTTTCATTCAATAAAGCGCAAGCTAAGCACAAACTAAGTAAACAAAAGATTTAGTCTACGAAAGAAGAGTTTATTTCACGACTCCTGGAGGGGCAGGATGACATCCTTCTTGAATCCCCTAAACCTAGAGGCTAACTTGTGCTCAACCACTATCACAAACCCTAATAAATTACTTCACTCACTTATCACGAATAACCTAACCTATTGACACCTCATTCATGCTCAATACAAACAAATTATCATGACAATGACGAATGAACATTTTTAGTTTACAATATCTGCCGTTCTCGCCTCCCGAGCAACAAAGATGAAGATCAACAGCTGGCGGGTAGGCGAAGCTCACTAATGGGTTTCTCATGACACGAACGCGTGATACAGGCTGAGCTGGAACGCGTCTATCTCAACACCATTATTTCGCATCCGATATCGTCTGAAATAGAATACACAACCTTGCACCGATGAAGTAAATTTAAATTTTTTTATAAAAAGTATTAATATGCACTAAAACTGTGAATTTTTCAGATAACGTCACTGACATCGATGCCGATGATCCGCCACGACAACGTCACAGAAACAGACATCGAGTTTGACAGAAGCCCTCTCATCCCGAACACATTCGAGAATCGCGGTTGGTGGGTGGGCATTAGCATGATGAATAAGATGCCCGGAATGTGTGCAGAAGCGTTGTCGATTAAGAAAGTGCACGATATTAAAATCCAAGAATACGACCTGGTATTCATCGGCAGCTTTGTCAATGACTGCTTCTTTGGGCTTTTGGATGGCATTGAGGTAAGCGTGGGTTAAGTTATGTCTATAGCATTGGTGAAATTTTCAGATCAGAGATAATTATTTTGCCCCATTTTATATTTGTTATTCTCAGATTCGGACTGAATATTTAGAATCGGAAAGACACACAGTATTGGTGATATTCTTCTTATTCCAGTCTATGAACATAAAATTTTATGAAAATTGGTGAATAAACAACTGCCAACAATGAATGGTCTTGATTATCGTTGTCATCTAGTATAGCCATCGACTTTGGGCTTTGATATAAGTCTAGATCATGCTTGTATTGAGATTCCGAGGAATTTAAAACAGGAATTGAGGAATTTGAAACAGAATATTGAGGAATTTAAAACAGCCACCCGTCAAGATAAGACAGCCTCCCCTCAAGATAAAATGAATGAAGTGATTGTATCTCTTCTCAGTTCGTGCAACATGATATTCCACAGTAGGCTGCAATTTCAACAGACAGTATTTTCTTTGTTGATGACTTTAATTTTGGTCCAGCTGAGATGACTAGACGTGAAGGCTGATAGAGCACAGAAAGCGATGACGGCACTTACCATACCAAGGAATTCCGCATACACTTCAGCTTGACTCGAGCTGAGACTATTTTGCCATTTAAACTAAATCAAATAAATAAATATCATGATGCAATGTGGCTAGAATATCAGTGATGCCGGATGCGCGACCTGTGCTAGAACTAACAATGAAAATTAGTGTATTTGTGAAAAAGATTGTTATATTTGTGGTTTGTACATATATTTTTCAGGTCCATTGGCAGGTGGGGGGTTTATCCCACCACGAGGTAATTACAACTTTCCTCTGTTGAATTTTTTAACTAGTAGTTAGTGTGAGGAATTCATACTTAATTCATTCACATTCATTTTTTTGAGTTTTGTCAATTCGCAGGTTCCAGTGATAATCATGAACCCGAACGCACTCTTCACCTACTTCCATGACATCGTGGGAAATGTAGATTTTCCTTCTTTCGTACCCGTGATAGGACTGCCCATGAAGTATCCTATGACGTTCACACAGCGCCTCCTTAATACCCTTGCCAATTTCTTCAGCTCCGCACTCATCAATTTCTATTACCATCCAAGGTGGGTGCCGACAGCTCATTCGCTATTCGAAAAAGATGATTTTTTATTTAACAAAGTTTTAATTTTTTCAGCCTTCAATTTTTAAAGTAGTTCCGCTGGGCAGCTGCAAACTGATGACGACATGATTCCCGTTTTTATGGACTTAAGGTTTTCTACCGTATGTACGTTAAGCTGCTAGTGGTAGTTTCTGGAGAGCCGAAATGAAGTAAATTGAGGCAATTTTTATGTTTTAAAAATAAAAACTTACTTGGGGCTGAGGCAAGGTCAATGGCTGGTCGCGATGACTGCGGGGAACTAGAGTATTGCATTTTGAAGTCAGGAATTTTGTGAGAAGAAGTCAGTATTACATAAGGGATGTAGTAATTCAGTTGCCCGCAATGCCATTTTCTGGGCTCTCGTGTTAAAAGATGGAATTATTAGTGGAAGATTTCCTTTGAAACAACAAGAGCAACAAGCCAGCATTAATTTCATTCTTGATTTTATATTTTTCAAGTTGATAGTATGCCTGAACGGTGTCAGTAATCTTCATGCTAAAGCTCTTTGTAAAAATTACAAGTACCCGCAATGATAAATTGAAGCAAAAAAAAAACATAAGAAATCTCATTAAGATGGTGTTGTTTCCTAATCAGTGTTGAAAAAGCATGCAAAGATGCTGGTCTGTGCCCGCGCGACATGCGATCTATTCATGACATCGCTGCAAAATCTGCATTCATTTTCATCAACAAGTAAGTGTCAATGACGGCAATCAGTGCAGACTTGAAATTTAGTTATGATTCTCAAATTATATTTTTTTCCATACTAGATGTAGATTAGAGAATGATACGATAATTTTCGTATTCAACTCTCACTTTTGTGGTACACTCCCGAAGAGATTCGTGCATGTAGAGTTCACAACCTACATTGCTTGCTTTCCCATTACATGGGTTTTTAAAACTTCCTACCTATGTTAAACACGAATTTAAGCGTTCTGTGCCAGTTAAAAATTTAAAGGTTGGAGGAACTTCTTCTTTCAACAATCCCTCGTGTTCTTTCAACAATCCCAGCGTGCAGGCCCTGGAGACGCCAGTGCGGCCCTACGTGCCGGCCGTGATCCACGCGGGGGGCCTCAACTGCCGGCCCGCCCAGCCGCTGCCGGAGGTGAGCCGCAACATGCGGGACGTGGGTTTATCAGGGCATGGCGCACACCAAGCAGATACCAATTAGGTATCAAAGATAGAGCAATATTAGAAAATCTACAATTTTCCGGAAAATCCCCCAAATAATTGATGAAATCACAAAACATTCTATATCGAGTATAAATATCAATAATTAGGCATCAAGAAATATCAATTTATTAATAATTTTGTTAAAACTTCTGCGACAAATATTGTGTGAAAATGTTGTGAAAATAATGTGGACGATGCCAGAGTGTAAAGGGATTTTTTTGTCTTCAATTTTTTATATGTTTGAGATAATTAAATTGAAAATAAAAGAATTTGGGCTGAATTCATCTCTGATTTTTATACGCTCAGGATCTTGCATCGTGGATTGAAGGCTCGGGTGACGCGGGCACTATTTACTTCAGCCTGGGATCCATTGTGAAGCCGAAGGACATGCCTGAGAAGTAAGTGCGCGTCTGAGATGAAATGAGACGGCTAAACGGCCGAACGTCTTTGGAAAAAAGAGCTGAGTGCATTTTAAATTGCAAATCATATCATACTACGTATATTCTTAACACTAGTCTGATTTATGAAAATTTTCTCATTACAGACTTTTTTCAACGAATGCGTCATTCTAAGTCAACTTTCATTAGCTTCTGTCACTTGTTTCATTATAACTCGTTTTAGTTCGCTCCTTCTCAGCATGTAAGATAATTTTTATTGTTTCATTAGACTTCTGAAGAGGAAAAAAATGCTAGACGAAATAGAGCCTGTAAAACTAATATGAGTATGATGTTCAATCGCGTGTCTCTATTTGGACATGAAAATAATAATTGCTCTGGTGAGACGATGCTGTTATAGGACGAAGACCACCGGTGAGCTCGAGAAGAAAAAACAGTAGCCTGTGATTAATAAGGCCAATAGAAAGAGGTTACTAAGCCAAATGTAAGACTGAAAAGACTTCTGTACCTAGAGCAAGCATTATAAAAAATGTCAAGAATCATAAATATCTGATGAAACCTCAACAAAACGTAATAAGAGCTACGAAAGCAATTTAAATGACTATATCTACATAAAAAAATGAACAGACCTATCGAAGGCAGATCTGTTCTCATTTTTTAGTTCCGTACGGAGTTCAGTATTCAACTGGGCTCCTGGAATTCAAATAGTATCAAATGAGAGTTTTCGCAGTTACCCAAGCTGCGTGTGCTCATTGAAACTGGGGCAATTTCTTATTTAAAATATTATGTACAAAGCATGTGTATTGTAAAAAACTACTATATAGAACATACTTTTGTTTCGCAATGCTTCCAGATGAATCAGGACTTCTGTCTGAGAATGCGAGCGGCGATGTAGGCAAAGGTGGACAGTAGCGCGCTATATTTAAGTAGCGATACGAGGTTTTGCCGCTACAGCGCTACTACATTTATAGATGAAGCGTTTAGATTTTACTTGATAGTATTATATATTATTTAAAAACCATAATGATACATACATAATATAAATTACAGAATAAAACTGTACGAAAGATTTCGGTGTAATGTTGGCTACCTCAGCCTGTTACTAGTGTCAACATGTTAGTTGGTACTTGTTAAATTGCTACCAGTTACCACTTACAGGTATTTTTTCTTGTTTCAGTTTGCTTACAGTTATTTTTATGTTTCACCTTCCCTACATGGATGTATGCTTTAATCTACCAATCTCAAAAATAATCCACATATATATAAATACAAATAAAAGACTGATTTTTTATATGTATATGTGGATAATTTTTGAGATTGGTAGATTAAAGTAGGCATCCATGTAGGGAAGGTAAAACATAAAAATAATTGTAACTTTTAGTCACTGTATCTAACCCGTACTAGTTCGGTTAGGTTAATTGCAATAAAGTTGCATTGATATGTTTTGAAAATGTTTTATTATCATTAAATGTTTATGAGTAAATCCCAATAGCAGAACAATAAATATTTGGAGATTTCCAATAATTTTGGCCATTGTAGCGGCTAATGTAGCGGCGCTACATTTTACTGTAGCGGTAGCGGTAACGCTCGCTGCAATCTAGTAGGTGTAGCGGTAGCGGTAGCGGTAGCGCCCGCTTTATTTAGAGCATGTAGCAGTAGCGGCCGCTACATTTCAAAGTAGCTCTGCCCAGCTCTGGATGTAGGTTTTTTATAGCATAGATGTCAATAAGAGAAGTACGTGGGAGAATTTACCTACTCGCTTTATCTTAATTCTAGCATAGATGTATTCACTGAGACACACACAATAAACTTTTTTTCGCGTTGTAAGACTTTTTCGCCTTTTTTCTTCGTTGTAAGATTTTTTCGCCTTTCATAATTGAACGGCTATAGAATAGTATAGAAGTGTCGGCTCTGAAGAAATGGGCCCATGGCCTGTTGCCGATTCTTGTACTTTTTGCAACTTGATTCCAAAGGATCCGGCCTTTGGAACCCGATCTCTCTATAGCTAGCGATTGTTTGAGATACCTGCTGGACTTATTGCCAGGTTTGTAAGGTGCTAGGCATTTCAAGGCTATCCACTTTTCATACTCGTTTATTTTACTTAAGAACGAAAAAAATTAGCTACGCCTGCCGTTGCGTAGTAAGAAAAGAAGTGTGTGTGTAAGCAGAAAAAGAATTACTCATGCACTACATTCAGCCAAAACTCCCATCAAAAATAAGGAAGTAGTCCTTAGCTAGTAAATGTATTGATACACTTGAGAAGATATAAAAAAAGAAACAAGCTAACATATACATCAAACTTTATATACACATCAAACTTTGAGCAAGATGCAACAGGTGGTTCGCTGGCTCGTTTTGAATAATCCAGAAAATTTCCTCTTGCCAACAATCTTGGCTGTATTGGTTCGCGGTGGGTTATTATTCCAATATATTATCTTTTATGATAGACTTGTTGCTTCGTTACAAAAACCTGCTAATAATGTCGACATAATCGAAGTGTCCATTGTTCATGATGCCTCGCAGTATTTCATAATGATGATGACGGTAGTGACGGCGCAGTGCCAATATAGGGAAGAGTGGAAAAGAAGGTTCAATTATTGTACCTTCTTTGTACCTTACAAAAGAAGGAACAAATTACAATTTTACCTTACAATTGTACCTTAAAATTGTAGAAGGTACAATTGTCAGAAAGGGGAATGATAAAATAGTGACGGCGTAGAAGAGTGGAAAAGGAGGTAAAAGAGGTGTCATAGAGTAGTAAGGAGGAGGAGAGAGAAAATTGGAAGTCAGGTACCAGAGAAAAGTGTTACTTCACAGGCCACACCGGGACATAAGATTTTTTATGGTGATATTTTCAATCATTTTTCTTATTGAAGAAACGTGAAAAGAATTTTGTAGGCGCACGTAATCGGTTATTAAGCTTGAAATTAGATGTGATTTCTCCGTTAGATGTGATTTCTATCTGTATCTTTGATCGCGAATATGAATTTTGCAGACATTTCCCGGAAGTGAAATTAAAATTATATATTCTCAATATTTTACCTATAATTGATCTAACTGTACATAGATTGCGCAATTTCCCTCAAACAATATTTTGTGCATAGAAAAGTGTTGAGTGCCTCTATTTTATAGCGATAAATTTTTTCGTGCAAAAAAATTTTCTTCGCTATAACCATGCACATACATAATTGAACTGTTAGCTGCAGATATGTAGATTGAGTCATAAATTAAAATCAAGTCATGATTTCGCAATTATAATAAGCTTCTGAAATTTAGTTTTAAGGGCAAGGTATACCCTAAAATTTGCGGATTTGGCTTTTCTGGTATTTAGTATCATCTTGAAGCTAACATTCTGCCCTATCCAATGATACCACTGCGATCCCTGTACGTGAATTTATACGTACATGACGGCTCTTTTAATGGGGCGGGTGGGGGAGTTCCTTCACTAACTAGATACAAGGTAATTAGCTGCTGAGCATTTTAAATATAGTGTCTGATTGAGTTGCGCTTTAGTTACTCGTTTAGTCTCATCTTAAAGCTGACATTCTGTGCTTTCCAACGATACCACTGCGATCCCTGTACGTGAATTTATACGTACACGGCTGCTCTTTAAAAGTTCCTTCAGTAATTAGATGGGAGGAAATTCGCTGACCAACACTAGATATATGGTGTTCTCTGGCATCAAGGCTCAGTCACCCTCCTCGCTTCGTACGGAGAGGTGTACTGCAAGTCGCTGCTACCATCCTTGAGTGGAAGGAAGCTACAGAAGCCTGTAGTTTGGTATCCGTGCTACATTGAGTGCCTATTTCGAGGCGCGCGGGACTTTGTCGCGCTCTCCTGAAAAGTTTACCTTATTGTCACGGAAAAGCCTACTCCTCCTAGAGTTTTGAAGCTACAGCGATGATACATATACCATTCGATTCGTAAAGACCATACCTATCGATTACCGAACCCCTTTTAAAGATTTGTGGATAGTTTGGATTCAAAATGGGGGGGGAAGGGGGGGAAATCTGGAGAAAATGAGAAAAAATGAAAAAAATGGAAAAATGCGTGTAAAAAAATAAGGCAAAAATAAAAAATCGGGCTTCGTTAATCGATTTGTATGGTCTTTACGCATCGAATGATATAAGTTTCAATGTTGTACCTTGAAAACCCTAGTAGGAGAAGGATTTCTACAGGACCCCCTTTTTTGTCCGTTCTCTATGAATGTCACGTTTTCTATCAATTTTTCCAAAAAAATCACATGAACAAAATGTGATTCCTTTGCGGTTTTACATATATGTGTGAAGTTGCAGAAAGATCCATCCGTAAACAAAAAAGTTTTTCCGGACGCGCCACCTCCACCTTAAGAAATCAATCTTAATGAATCTAAAATTTTCTAAAATGCATGAAACATACAGCAGGCAGTTGAAGCTTACGACACTGTGGTCACCGACGTCCTACTTGATTGTTGTGGCTGTGTGAGAATAAACTTGAAAAAAACTGTACCTACTGAGAAGATAATACGGTTTATATCGCAAATATATCCAAAGATATAATATATATGTAAATCTTAAGTGGTAGCAAGACAATATATTTTAATGGAAAAGTACCTTGAAATGAAAATTATTTACGGTAGCAATTCCATTCAGGTAAACTGATAGTACCTACTTCTTATTCACGTGTACCGCAGGAATATTCGAATATTCAGAAATTATTACGAATCTGTATATGAATCAAACTTCAGACACAGATTTTTATTCATTTGATGTTGATTATAATACATTTTCATTTCCAAACCCTCCTTGCCTGGACAGTTTTAGGGTTACACTATCAGTCATTAACTTCAATAGTACAACTGTCATCGTATTTCAAACATATTAGAGTTAGGGACAGGTTTGCTATGAAGGTCCGGCATACATTTTTGGTAATAATTATCGCTTGACAAATGTCGTCATATGTTCTTATCATTATTTTAAAATTAGAAAAAGTCAGGTCAGTGGGACATGATTGCGGTTAAATAAATGGGAAAAATTTTTAAATTGGTTAAATTGCATTTTTGAATGGAAAAATATTTACTTGCCCGAATTTTTGCCTCATGAATCTCTTTTTGAAAGTTCAATATGTGTTTTGAAGCGTAAAAGGAAAATGTAATTCATTATTTGCATATAGTGCATAGGAAGCATATGCATTCATAATTGATAGCATTAATAATAATTATTCGTATAATTAGCCTTCCTTTGCATACAATGCATGGTGCGCTTGCTTAGTTTCAACTTAAACCTTCGTTCAGGTCAATCAAGGAAAAAAGCCGTGAACGGGTATATACATGTAGCTGTTATGTACCGTTTTGATAACGCATGTTATCTGATTAGACCTTGCCATTATCTCTGATAATGACTACCTTCATTAAAGAACAGCCAGTCTCTCTCCTTTCATAGTACATACCCGCAATGCACCAGCATTGTTTGGTCTTACGTTGAGCTAAGAAAAGCGTGATTTTTATTGTCCACTTTGATGGAATCGATCGAAAATAATGTTTGTCATTGTCTGGCAAAGAAAAAAACAGATTAAATTGATGGTATATAACAATGTTATAATATTTATATAGTGCGATATGACCAAATAATTTCTAATAAATGTGGCCCCTACTGTACAATTTCTTGCTGGCTTCACAGTTACCTTCGAAGGAGTTTCGTGTTGCCCGTTTGTCAAGTGTTTAAGTCAAGTGGTAGTTAATTAAATATTTTGAGGTAATAAATTTACCAATGCAGGATCACCAATTTAATGAGTTGTCAAATTATTCCAATTGCAGGCTTCAGTTGCCATTTCTTGCTCAAAAACCCAAGGAAGTAATCTTGTTAGGAAAAGTATGCAATCAACTTCGTGAATCTATTATTGGGTCGAGGTCACTACAAGTTTAATTTAAACAACCAACTCAACCAAATCTGCGTTAAATGAACAGATGATGTTCTTTAAGAAACCGTTTTAAACTTCAAGATTGTTAAAAATGTCGTGGTGGTAAAATTGTCGAGGATGCCCTGAAATTATTTTGGAAAAGAAAACATTTCAGAGAGGTAACTTCTGATATTAATTTGATAGCTAATATAATGGTAAGACAATTAACCGTACTGTTAATGAGTTTTATCTGCATGCTAGTTATATTATTAATTTAAACGTTCATTATTAGAGGAGTAAACAATCCGGATGACGAAATTGGTACAAGTTAATAACCAGAAATCCAAAAACATAAAAAATATTAATAAATACCAATAAATGAGCCTGAAACAGATTTGACGTCATTAGAACTAATTGCGTTATACAAACTATATAAAGATTCTACTAATGTTACGTCCGCAGCACCATATACGAAATCTAATTTTGAAATCTCTATAGGTCACCCGGTTCTAATAATTCTTGGCGAGATTGAGCATTGCTTGAGGTGAGTGCGAAAGTAGTCTGCCAGCGGTATCTGCATCCTTAATGCTCGGCTTCATTAATACACTAGCCAATTTAATTAAGAAGCTAAGCCACTCTATTGTAGAAGCAAAATGAAATCGACGTATTCTGAAGCAGACAACGCGGAACTGCATTTTTAAGGGGGGGGGGGAACCCTAAAATGTTCGGATTTGGCTTTTCCGGTTTCTAGTCTCATCTTGAAGCTGACATTCTGCCCTATCCAACGGTATCATTGCCACACCTGTACATTGATTTATGCTTTCACGACAGATCATGAAAGGGGGGCGGGTGGGGGAGTTCTTTAACAAATTAGATAGGAACTAATTCGCTGCCAGCACTATAAATACAGTGTTTGCTTGAGGTGCAGTTCAGCTATCCGCCGGCGTTGTATGAGGAGGTGCGCAAGTAGTCGCTCCTACCATCCTTGAGTGGAATCACTCTCCTGAACATTCGCACTTATTGTCACGGCAAGCCTATCTCCTACTAGAGTTTTGAAGCTACAGCGATGAGACATATACCATTCGATTTGTAAAGATCATACCTATCGAGTAACGAAGCCCTTTTTTAGATTTATGCATAGTTTAGATTCAAAATTGGGGGGAGGGGGAAAATTTTGAAGAAAATGAGAAGAAAACGGAAAAATGCGTGTATAAAAAAACTAAGGAAAAAATAAAAAAATCGGGCTTCGTTACTCGATTGGTATGGTCTTTACGCATCGAATGATATGCGTTTCAATGTTGCAGCTTAAAAACCCTAGGAGGAGATAGATTTCTACAGTACCCCCTTTTTTGTCCGTTTTCTATGAATTTTACGTTTTCTATTAATTTTTCCGAAAAAATCATACGAACAAAATGTTCTTGTATTTTCGTTTTACATATATGTGTGAAGTTTCAGAAAGATCCATTGGTAAATTTGAAAGTTTTTTTGGAGGGTATACCCCCTCCCTTTAAAAGTTTGGAACCATTGCTTATAAATAAGAAGTCGCCGGGTTCACCTTTCTACTAGATTTCAGAACCGGAGTTAAAATCAATGGTTAGCATCGATTTTATGTGAATGATGAAACTTGGAAAGTATTTCATGAATAAAACTTTCAATTCTTTTAAAATTACTGCACTGGAGGCGAGAGTTGAGGGTTCGAAACCAGATTTTTTCGGACTGACGAGAGAGATGACCGAGGAAATGATATCAGTTATAAAATAACCATTTCTCCATCTTTTTTCATATTAAATTCCCAGTCAATTTCCGATCTTACTCTCACTGCTATTAGCCTTTAAGTGAACAGTATCATTTTGATCCAAGCTTAACAATTACAAATGAGAGTTCATGCACACAACAGCAGAAATATTCGCCGAGAATGGCGGATATTTGATCACTGTTAGTATTCAGTAAGCAAATACAGTCAATCTCTCGTCACGAGAGATCGTTCGACTGCTCAGCAAAATATCAACGCCATTTAATTGTTTCCAGTAAACAAAATAGCTTGTAAGCTATTTTTTTACTCAGGTAGTGGCCCATATTATATGTATTATTATATTATTTATTTGCTTTCAAATCCAGAGTGCGTATAGGCTCTTTTACATTTTACTCGCGGATTCGAGTAGCACCGTTAGCTCCACGATAAATAATAAGTTTAAATAGTNGTTTAGCTCGTGAAAATTTTTTACGTTTTGCCTTCGTTGGCGAGTATTTTTCTCTTTTCCCTCATTCGTTATTTAAACAGCAAAATAGTGCTTAAATTCGCAGTGTACCAGAGATTTCTTCTAAAATACTGAATAGATTCGAACGAAACTTTGCAAATAGAAACCTAACCTCCCAACGGTTATGTTTAGCTCGTGACATTTTTTTTTGATTTTGCCTTTGTTTGCGAGTTATACGGCTTTACGTATATGGCTCATGGTCAATGCAAGTTCAAAAATCGGCCTGAGAAATGCCGGTCGTTTCTCCGTATATCAGTATAACTCGCAAACGAAGGCAAAATCGAAAAAGTTGTCGCGAGCTAAACATTACCGTTGGGAGGTTAGGTTTCTATATGCAAAGTTTCGTTCGAATCTGTTCAGTATTTTAGAAGGAATCTCTGGTACACTTCGAATTTAAGCGCTATTTTGCTGTTTAAATCACGAATGAGGGAAAAGAGAAAAATACTCGCCAACGAAGGCAAAACGTAAAAAAATTTCACGAGCTAAACATCACCGTTTAGTATTCAGAAATTCATATGCAAAATTTCATTCAGATCTGTCCAGGACTCTGGAAGAAATGGCCGGTACACTGCAAATTTCGGCACGTTACGTCATATAACTCACGAATGAAGGCGATATTAAAAAATTGTCACAAAAAAATTGTCACGAGCATGACATCACCGTAAAACCATAATGAATATGT
This sequence comes from Hyalella azteca, assembly GCF_000764305.2. NCBI lineage: Eukaryota > Metazoa > Arthropoda > Malacostraca > Amphipoda > Hyalellidae > Hyalella > Hyalella azteca. The sequence goes on along the minus strand of NW_025946201.1, from coordinate 44,711 downwards.
GTACCAAGTTTCATCGCGCTACGTTCAGTACTTTGGGAGATATTCCAGGTACACTGAATTTGGACACCGGCCGCGAGACCGGCAGCAAGTCCGGCCGTAAATTTGTCCGAAACGTGATGGACGTGGCTTGGTGGTGAAGAATATCACATTCGCTGCAAGGCTCCGGCGCGCTACGTCCGAGTGGTACAGAATTTTTTCACAGTACGGCGGACGATGCTAGGCCATTCGATCGCCGGCTGTTTCTCCTAAAGGCTGATTGGTATAATTCAATTGATTCGTTCTATCTGGTGGCTTTCGGCTGCCTATACGATTGTCCAGAAGTGTTGAAGTCTACGTTACGGAAGGCAGAAATCATGGTGGTCCATTACATCCAGGGCAATGGTGGTCTTCGGCAGGGCACCCTTCCATGGCCAGGACCGCGTTAAAAAAAACAACTTGCAGACAAGAAGGCAAGTGGACTGCAAGTTCTCACTTTCTAGACACGAGCACGGGACTTCATGCAGGCTGTAATCCAAAAGCTACTGGACAAGAGCCCTATCAGGTATGGCCTTGGTAGGAACCTGAGATGGCTGGTGCCAAAAGTCTTCATCAAGAAAGACTGTAAGGAAGCCGACAAGGCACAGTAGAAGAACTGTCTCACTTTGCTTGTTGATGCTAAGANGGAAAGCCTTGCAGTAACTGTGATATTCTTCTTATTCTAGTCTATGAACATAAAATTTACTAAAATTTTATGAAAATTGGTTAATAAGCAACTGCTACCAATGAATGGTCTTTGTTATAGTTGTCATCTAGTTTAGCCTTCGACCTTGGGCTTGGATATAAGTCTAGATCATGCTTGTATTGATGTTCCGATATCTGACTTTAAAACAGCCACCCCTCAACAAAAAACTGAATGAAGTGATTGTATTTCATGCAGCTTGATATTCCACAGTACTATTTCAACAGCCAGTAAATTCTTTGTTGACGACTTTAATTTTGGTCCAGCTGAGATGACTAGACGTGAAGGCTGATAGAGCACAGAAAGCGATGACGGCACTTACCATACCAAGGAATTCCGCATACACTTCAGCTTCCCCTCAAGATAAAATGAATGAAGTGATTGTATCGTGCTGAGATTATTTTGTCATTTAAACAAAATTCAATTTATAAATATCATGAATCAATTTGGCTTGAATATCAGTGATGCGCGACCAGTGCTAGAACGGACGATGAAAATTAGTGTCGTTTGGGATAAGATTGCTATTTTTGTGGTTTATGCCTATTTTTTTGTAGGTCCATTGGCAATTGGGGGTTTATTCCTCCAAAATTATCTTCTGGTGCAATAATTTAACAAGCACTTAGTTTGAGGAATTGAATTTCCTTTTCTGAGTCACCCATGCATTGGTTTGAGTTTCGCTAATTCGCAGGTTCCAGTGATAATCATGAACCCGAATGCACTCTTCACGTACTTTCATGACATCGTGGGAAATGTTGATTTTCCTTCTTTCGTACCCGTCATTGGACTGCCCATGGAGCATCCTATGACATTCACACAACGCCTTCTGAATACCCTTGCCAATTTCTTCAGCTCCGCACTCACCAAATTCTATTATCATCCAAGGTGAGTGCTGACAGCCCATTCCCTATACGAAAAAAGATAATTTTTACTTACCCAAGTTTTCATTTTTTCAACATTTAATGTTCAAATTAGTCCCCTTGGGCAGCTGCAAACTGAGGAAGACTTAATTCTCACTTTTATGGAATTAATGTCCTCTTCCGTGTATACGTTAAACTCTTAGTGGTAGTTCCTGTAGCCATAAGTAATTTGAGGCAATTTTTATGTTATAGAAACTAAAACATACTTGGGGCTCAAACTAGGTCAATGGCTAGTCGAGATGGCTGGGGAACTAGAGTAATGCATTTTGAAGTCAGAAATTTTGTAAAAGAGGTCAGTATTACATAAGAGACGTTGTAATTCAGTTGTTTGCAATGCCATATCATGGTCTCTCGTGTAAAAAGATCGAATTATTTGTGAAAGATTTCCTTTGAAATAACAAAAATAATAAATCAGCGTTAACTGATTCTCGATTTTATAGTTTTCAAAGTTGATAGTATGCTTGAACGGTGTCCGTAATCATCATGCTAAAGCTCTTAGCAAAAATAACAAGTGCCAGCAAGGACAAATTTAAGTTAAAAAAGGAAAGAAACTTCAGTGACATGGTGTCTTTTCGTAATCAGTGTTGAAAAAGCATGCAAAGCTGCTGGTCTGTGCCCGCGCGACATGAGATCTATTCAAGACATCGCTGCAAAATCTGCATTCATTTTCATAAACAAGTAAGTGTCAATGACGGCAGATAGTGCAAAAACTTGAAATTTAGTTATGATTATCTAATTATAATTTGTTTCTCCATACTAAATATGTATTAGAGAATGATGCGATAATTATCGTATTCAACTCTCACATATGTCCTACACTCCCGAAGAGATTCGTGCATGCAGTGTTCACAACCCGTATTGATTGCTTTCCCATTATATGAGTTTCAAAGACTTCTCCACTATGAAGTCCTTCAGCCTCACATTAAGGTCTTTTTGTCTTGCCACAATTATTCTTTAGTTTAATTTTTCTCCTACTTTCCAACAAAATAACCATTTGCATATTTCGAGAAATCAATGCACAATTAAATAATATCCTTCCCAAGTTAAACGCAAATTCATGCGTTCTGTGCCAGTTAAATGAAAAAATTTTGAAGGTAGAGTGAACCTTCACCTTTAAGAATCCCTCGTGTCCACCCCCAGCGTGCAGGCCCTGGAGACGCCAGTGCGGCCCTACGTGCCGGCCGTGATCCACGCGGGGGGCCTCAACTGCCGGCCCGCCCAGCCGCTGCCGGAGGTGAGCCGCAACATGCGTGACGTGGGTTTATCAGGGCATGGCGCACACCGAGTAGATATAAATTAAGTATCAATGATGGAGCAAATTTAGCAAATCACAAAAGAAACGTATGAAATCACAAAACATACTAAATCGAGAACAAATAAGAATGATTCGTCAAGATAAATACATTTTTTAATAATTTTGCTGAAACTTGTGTCAAAAAATATTGTCTAGCATTCCATAGGAAGATGCCAGAGTAGCTTCCATTTGTTCTGATTATTTTTCTGGAAATGCTTCGAAAAAACAACTTTTTCCCTAGAAATGAGAATGACTGATCACTGCTAGTGCTCAATTTAACATGCTGTATAAGTGCATGAAATTAGGAAATTTGTTGGCTACAATAACGATAATATGCCTTCCTAAAACTAATAACTTCTCTCCAGATGAATTATTTTAAAGTTGTTTACATGACATTAGATCCTCCTAAGATCATACTTCGTCAATGAAAGCTGATCTTCAGTTTTTTACGTATGTCTAATACTGTCATGGGATTTCGTCATTTTCAAATCTATTTTTTTGTTGTTTGGGATGATTAAATTGAAAATTAAAGCATTTAGCCTGGATGGCCTATTAGTTTAGCCTATGGCACTTGATATTCTCAGGATCTTGCATCGTGGATTGAAGGTTCGGGCGACGCAGGCACCATTTACTTCAGCCTGGGATCCATTGTAAAGCCGAAGGACATGCCTGAGAAGTAAGTGCACTTCTGAGATGATTAGAGACGGTTAAACGGCCGAGACGTGTTTGGAAAAAAGAGCTAAGTGCTTAATAGATTAAAAATTGTATCATACAATATTCATAACACTGGTCTGATAGGCGAAAATTATCTCACGACAAACTTTTTTCCAACGTATGCGTCATTCTAATTCAAATTTCATTTGCCTTTGTCACTTGTTTTATTTGAACACGTTTTAGTTCGCTCCTTCTGACCGTGTTATTACTTCATTAGACTTCAAAAGAGGAGAAAATGCTAGGTGAAATTGACCCCGCAAAACTAATGCGAGTATGACGCTGATTAGATTCAACCTTTATCACAATTGAGAAATTAGAGCATTAAGTTGTTTCACAAAGTGTAGGACATGCTGCATCATAACAGATTTATCCATAATAATAGCGTTCAAAACGAATGATTTTCAGTTTTTATTTGATGTAAACTAACCGCGTCGATCTTTATAGTTTCCGTGAGGTGTTTGTGAAGGTTTTCTCGACTCTTCCCCAACGCGTGATATGGAAATGGGACGAGGCGTCGATGCCAGGCCTGCCCCCCAACGTCAAGCTGGCCAAGTGGCTCCCGCAGCAGGATATCCTGGGTGCGTGGGACTCTTAAGACGTGGTCTGTCCTATGCTAGAAATTCAAAAGCAATGGACAGTCTAGAATAAATATGTAATTCGGTTATCAACGTTCCCTGAGAAAATGTGCAACTTTGCGGTATTNGACAGACCAAGACCACCGGTGAGCTCAAGAAGAAAAAAGAGTAGCCTGTGCTCAACTTGGGTAATAGATAGGGGTCACTAAACCAAATGAAAAGCTGAAAAGACTTCTGTACCCAGAGCAAGCATTATAATAAGTATCAAGAATATTATGAAAATCTAATGAAATCACAACAAAATGTAACAAGAACTACGAAATCAACGTAAATGACAACATCCACTTTAAAATTTCATAGTTTTGAGACATTTTAGAAGAGCATACCTATTGCATGAGGGCAGACCTGTCTCCTTTTTGAGTTCCGTACTCAGTTCAGCATTCAACTGGGCTCCTGGAATTCAAATACTATAAAATGAGGGTTTTACGCAATTACCCAAGCTGCGAGGGTTCACTGAAACTATGAAATTTTTTACTGAAAATATTGTACGTAAAGAATTTTTATTGTAAAAAAAACACTAAATAAAACCTACTTTTATTTTGTCAATGCTTTAATGGTTTAATGATTCGAGATAAATCAGGATTTCTGTCTGATAATGCGAGCTGTGATGTAGGTTTTTTAAAGCACAGTTGTCACTAGGAGAGGTGCATCGGAGAATTTATCTACTTGCTCTACATAGCTTAATTCTAGCATAGAAGCATTCACTGAGACAGCCACACTAAAACAAGCTCAGATCATAGTGTCCTTATTAAAAATTCACTTTTAACCCATAAAATCATTTAAACTTTGTAAGATTTTTTCGCCGTTTTTATATAAGGGAAACACGTTTATAGAGGAAAACGCCATTTTATATAATGGGGTTTATGGAGACCTTGGGGTACAAAAGAGACACGCTATTTAATACTTTTTATCCATTTTTCATACTCGCTTAATTTAAGAACGACAAAAAATTCTAGCAACGCCTGCCGTTGCGTAGTAAGATAAGAATATTTTTTCAATTACAAGTCAGATGACCGAAAATAGCGTTACATTACATTCCGCTCGTCCAAATAGTTCAATAATTAAGTTGAGATCGTTTTGGGAGTCGTTAATTCTTATAAGGAATGCTATGACGCTGGACTGGTATTACGTGCTCAAATCGGGCATTTTATTTTATCAAAAATATCCTATTTTTCGCATATTTTATAAGCAGAAAAAATTACTCTTGCACTGCATTCCACTAAAACTCCATCCAAAAATAAATTAGTAGTCATTAGCTAGTAAATAAATTGATACACACGAGGAGAGATGAAAAAAAGAAACAACTTTAATGTAGATGAAAATTGCATCGACATCAAACGTTGAGCAAGATGGAACCGTTGCTTTTAAGGCTGAAAAAGGTTGTTTACTACCAAGTCATAATAAGTGCGATACTAATACGACGTTTGAGAAGTGAGGTCACATATATGCCAGGTTACGTTAGGTAATAGGTTAGATCAAGTAACAACAATCTTGTTTATATTACTACCACCGAGAGAAAGCGGCCGAATCATCTTGTGTATACAGACGTAAACTATCTTCTACTATCATGTTACCTCCGTGAGTTTGAATATAATTACATTGCTTACTCACTTCAAACTCATAACTTTCAAATTCATAATCCTAAAAATGCTAATAATTTTTGAGATTGCGTGCACTGCGGTTTTATGATAATTAATTTCAGGGAAGAAATACTTTACAGTTCGATATTTTGGCTTTCGAAATCCAATGAGGGAAATTGACACTTCCAAAAGATACTAATACTTCCAAAAGGTACTGATGCTAAGGGAAGATACGAACAGTGATAAATGTAGATCATTTTTATATTTGGGGAACATTCCTCCCCGGCTTTCTCGTAATCAAGTACAATTATTTCGTTCCTAAAATTTTTATCAGTCCGTCACATTAGAGATCGTAATTTGTTTTGTGTTAACGAAAGGAACGAGTGTTTACCGAAATTAAATTTAGGTTACCTGCAATTTGCATGGCCTAATTGAATGAGAGGCGTAAATAGAATGTCAAAACACACATTTTTGTTGGTTTCATTCAGATACCCTGACGATGACAGTTGATAATTAAAAAATCAGTTTTCGAGGAACTTTCACTATGTTCACGCGCGGTTCTGAATAAATAAGAACATCTTGAAAATCTAAACCGTAGGTCGTCCAAAACGGCCAAATTAATGTATGATATCTATTCATACAATAGGGCTCAGTGATCATACGAGTTCACGTAACGTTATATAATTACTTCAAGTTGCCGTCCTTGGACGTGTATTTGCATAGTGCCAAGTCATTTATCTTTTTCGGGTCAAACGAGGAAAAAAAATATCGTGAATGCTTGATTGATAACGTCTTCTTATGATGAGAACTTGCCGGTAATCTTTGATAATGCCGATCTACTAGTGACTACGCGTGTCATTCGCTTTTAATGAAACAGACGAACAGTTGTCTCTATTTTACCGAGACAAACACAAGTGTGTAGTGCTTTTCGTAGTAAGTGAAGGTTATAATTTTTTTTTTATTTTTGTAAGTTAAGTTTATTTAGTTACAATTTCTCAAGTTTGATTATCTAACTTATGCAATAATACATTGAGACTTTCCCACACGGACTGACTTCAATTTAAAACTTCTTGACGCATTTCCGAATTGCAATTTTAATTGTTTCATGTGGCATTTCCATTCAGCGAGATTGTACGGCTTATAAATTAGTCGTTAAATCCGTATTTTGCGAACACTGTTTTTCTGTTACCAATCAACTATTGGCTAATGGGATACCAAAAGTAATAGATGTATGAAATGATTGCCTTGTGGTTCGTGAGGTTGGGTCCCTCACGTGCCATTGATTTTTTGGGTGCCATTGATTTTTTGCTTAAAACTTCTAAAAATATTCTTAAATTATAAGAAAAAATTAGAATTATATATTCTAAATCTTAAATTATAAGAAAAGGACTTCAAACCTGCCGAGAGTTTATGACAGGAGTTCCAACTAAAAGTGTTCAGTCCAATCGTAACATTATTCAATAGTTCACTGTAAACGACATAGCATGAATATTTTTTTATTTTTCTTCGATTAAGGCACATATTCAATCCCGACTTAGAACTCTCTAACGCTGAGATACATTTGAATTGTTTTTTAGATTCGAATCGCACCGAAAGTTCCAGGGTATACAACTAGTGTAGCACAGATGCAGGTTTGTAAGGTACAGTTGGTGGCGCTGCTGCTGCTGCTGAGCTGCGGCATGTACAGTCACGGCAGCAAGATCCTCGTCATCGCGCCGTTCGGCACCAAGAGCCACTGGCAATTCTTTGGCGAGATTGTCAAGACTCTCGCTAATCGAGGACATCATGTGAGTATTATTCATTATGTTAGGCATATCAAGCATAGATTCCCGCTTAATTCTTACTCACTGATTATTATATATCTGGAGGTTATGGCGACGAGATAACCCCATGACCACCACACATCACGACTGCGCAATAGCCTTTTGACCATCACACGTCATGGCTATGCAATAACGACGTGACCACCACACGTCATGACCTTGCAATAGCCTCATGACCATCACACGACATGGCTGTGTAGTAGCCCCACGGCCTCTATACCGACTATATGTCATGGCCGGCCGTGCAATAACCTACATGCAGAATACCGCACGTCATGGCTGTGCAAGAACCCAATGACCACCACACAGCATAACTGTGCAATAACCACATGCCCACCACACTGAAATATTATATAATATTGTCATCGATCGGGTTAGTTATCCTGTTTCTAATACTAATATATGCTAATGACAAGAGAAGTGGGAAAGAGTAATACGCAGTTTGAGCGGTTATCGGTGGCTTAGAAGTGATTTGCCTCTATTTCGCCATTGATGATTTAGACCTAACAAATCATCAATGAACGCCACCTATATATACTCGCCATACTCTTGATTTTGAGGTGTTTTACCATCGCCATTTGGCAAATGTGGCCACCCATCTTTATGTCACCTATAATCTACCATGAACACCTACAATCATCGATGCGCCACTCTAAGTTTTTATTGAGGATTGACGTAGCGTAACATATTTTATGTGCGATGAAACTGTTCAGGTGACGTCACTGACATCACTGCCGATGATACGCCACGACAACGTCACTGAAATAGACCTTGACATTGACCTGGATCCTATTATCCCGAACACGTTCGAAAATCGCGGTTGGGGGGTGAGCGTTAACCTGTTGAAGAGGATGCCCGGGATGTGCGCTGAAGCGTTGTCGAGGAAACAAGTGCAAGATATTAAAATTGATGAATACGACCTGATATTTATCGGCCTCTTTGTCAGTGACTGCTTTTATGGACTCTTAGAGGATACCCAAGTAAGCAGCGTAACTTAGATTCTACCTACCTGTAATATTTATAAGAATATTGAATCTTTAAAAAATTCGTGATTGCTTACTTATTAGCATTGCGTGTGATAAAATGCTCTATAAAAAATGTGTATTGTGATGCTTATTTTAATTACATATCATGATGGAAGCTTATATCTTGATAATAAATGTCCAGTCGTCGGCGAAGGTGAAGTCTCAAGATCAAGGAAACATGTCACGGAATTCTGATATCTTGAAGAAAAACCCAGCCTGAAATTTGGTCCCACTCGTAAAACATCCACTATCTCGTTTATGATAAGACGCGTGCTGGTCGAAAAGTGATATTATTATCGCAATAAATGAGCAGATGGTTATTATCTGCGGTTAAATAACTCCCGTGCATGCTGTTGTATAATTATTGGCAATTAATCAAAACGGAGTTCATCGAGACCAAGCAATAGGACAAATTTTAACCAATGTTGTTTGTTTGCATTGAAATATGAAAGTTAAAATCGCTTCTAAATCAGTAAGCGAATAATAATTGAAATGAAATTTTGATTTCATATCACTTAAGGCGAAATGCAACAGATTTTCACCTTCTTTCAGAAAAAGGATAGAACCCAATGTTTCTGCCCGCCTAATTATCTGTCATTTTTATCCTTTAATCTAATTAATACCAATCAACTACGATGGCGGGAGCTCGTTGTGACCTCAGGCGTGGGGCATTTTGGTCGTGCAAAATGGAGAAAATTGAGAAAATATTCTAGATGTTTCCTTGCTAATTATCAATCATTAATTTATGAAAGAATAACCAAAATTGTTGTTTAGTTAATTGTGCCTGTGCATGATTTTAATTGATTAATTTGCAGGTTCCAATGATAACCATGAGCCCGAATGGGCTCGTCTCGTACGCCCATGAGCTAGAGGGAAATATAGATTTCCCTTCGTTCGTACCGATGATGGGTACGACGATGTTGCATCCGTTGACGTTCACACAGCGCCTTCTCAATACTTTAGCGAACCTCTTCAGTCATGCTCTTACTAAGTATTATTATCTTCCGAGGTGAGTGCCTGCAGTGCATACTGTCCAAAACGTCAAAAAGGGCGTTGCTTCTCCAGATCGGAGTTAATCATCTAGTGTCATTTTTCGTGTTCCTAAAAAAATCTCGAGCAATTAATGTAAAACTTTCCTCGGCATACATTGGTTTTCCAAGCGTCACATTTGGCAATTAAATTATCTGTGCCCTGAATTGAATCACAGCCCAGAATTTCATGAACGCTCAAACACGTCTGATGTGTTGCTATAGTCTCATTACCACACCGCCCCACTCCGTATGTCTCTATAATGTTTTTTTTTCACTGTTTCTTTAGTTGATTTACGAAATACTGAGAAGTGAATAGTTGTGATAATAAATAACTAGTTTAGCGTTGAAATTTTATTTATCTGATGCGTCGTTTCTTCATCAGTGTTGAAAAAGCATGCAAAGAAGCTGCCCTATGCCGGCCTAACATGAGATCTATTGAAGAAATCGCTGCAAAATCTGCATTCCTGTTCATTAACAAGTAAGAGTTAATCAAGACCGCCAGAGACCGACCGCCAGATTTTAATTTTTTCCCAATCATTTGCAATATGTCGGAAAATAACAAGTTTATTTACAATATTGGCCTTCTTGTATTCAATTTTCACTTGAAACAGAATGTTATGCAGCTTACGCTGAAAGTAGCTAAGGCCGATATCATTTAAAATCGTGTTGTTCCTTTAAAAATTTTAATTTTTAGTCAGTTGCATTTGGATGAGCCTGTATGGCTTTAAATTCAACAATAATCAGCAACTCTAATGTTATTCATAAGGTTCAATAATTAATGCTGAATGTAAGCAAGGGCGTCCAGAATTGCAGCTTAAGACATTCATGATAGCATTAATTCAATAATCTGATCTTTTAACCCTCTACCGCCGTAAGTCACTCTCCGGGAACGTAACGTTCAAATGAAATTATACGTAAAGTATTGAGTGTAACAACCTGAGAACGTTTGTACGCAACAGAGAACATTTTAAAGTTGTCGTACGTGGCGGCAACCATCAGTGCAAGTCATTTTGCGCTCACTAGAACGTATCCTTTTTGGGAAGTAGGATCGTGGTAATATTGCTCCGGTTACCCATGTCAGGCGGTAGTGGGTTTAGTACCAATTTATGAAATTTCCGAATAACTTAGATTGACCTTGTAAAAGACGGAACGAAATGATGCACCGACACGACTGCCATACCACCGTAATTAACACCACCATGTTTTCTGCAGTGGTACTGATAAAAACTGCGGTAATAAAAGTGATTTCGAGGGTAGAATGTAAAATTTTTCATTCGTGTGACCAACATTTAATATAACTTCTTCGAATAATACCCTATCTCCTCGAACAGGTTCAGTGTACCTTTTCTTTGAATAATACCCTAGCTCTTCCTACAGGTGCAGTGAACTTCATATTTAAACAATCCCTGGTGTTCACCCTCAGCGTGCAGGCCCTGGAGACGCCAGTGCGGCCCTACGTGCCGGCCGTGATCCACGCGGGGGGCCTCAACTGCCGGCCCGCCCAGCCGCTGCCGGAGGTGAGCCGCAACATGCGGGACGTGGGTTTATCAGGGCATGGCGCAAACCAAGTAGATATCAATTAGGTATCAAAGATAGAGAAAAATTAGAAAATTTTCAATTTTATGGAGAATCGTAAAAGAAACTGTTTAAATCACAAAACATACTAAATCGAGTATAAAAACAATGAGGCATACAGAAGTATAATTTATCAATAATTTTGCTTAACTTTGTCGTGCCACAAATATTGTGTAGCATTATTTAGAAAGATACCATTCAGAGTAGCTTCCACTTCTGATTATTTTTCCGAATCAGATAATTGCATAGCGAAGGCCGGGTGGATACTAATAAGAAGTATCAAATATAAATAGAGTAATTTGAACGATATAGAGAAGCTAATGAGGAAATAAAATTGTAAACCAGAGAGTGATCCCGTGAAAACACGCCCTCTTAAAGTTTTGAAGTGATGTTCACCTTCATTGAACAACTATCATGCTGCGAAATTAATTGAAAAGAATTACCAAAATTTTTTTTATTAGTAAAGTCCTTTTTACTGCGAGAAGTCAATCGGACATTTATCTTACTTTTATTTCGGTAGTGTGTTTGTTCATGCTTACCTTAAATTTACCTTTGTCATGCTTACCTGAAATTTACTTCTATGCAAAATTATTTCATTTCATGGTAAAACTTATCAATTTGCAATCACAGCGTTTGGAGTGACTATCGGTATTATTGACTAAATAGCAGGAAAATATTTTGTAATTTTTGTAGTTCATTAATTTCAATTTATATGCATATTTTTCTAGGTTTTCGTCTGTTTTAAGCCTGGCACTACAAATATAGTAGGCTGTTATTGACAACGAATCGGGATTTTTCCGGGCCCTGAAATTTCATTCATAATACGAGAATAGGAAAGGATTACACGAAAGGGAGGAAAGAATTGGATTTCATTCAATTAAACACAACAGCTTCATTGTTATTAAAGAAATTATGAAACGGCAACTGATGGGACTTGCATAGATAACAGTATTCTAGAATTGACGGAATTTTCAGGCCCAGGCAGCCTTGCTAGTAAGTTAATTAAGTCCATTATTGTTGCATATTCCGTCCATGGCATTTATGGTTTTCAATTTGCGTAGGTGACAGATTGTTTTTCTTAAAGAGACTTGGTTCTCAGGGATGGTGCACTTGATTTTAATTTTTATCTGTGAAACTGCGATCGCCAATTAATTAAAGACGATTTTTGACACTTAATCGAAATTAAAAACTTTGGTCTGGATTCATTCAAAGCACTTACACCTTCAGGATCTTGCATCCTGGATTGAAGGCTCGGGCGACGCGGGCGCAATTTACTTCAGCCTGGGATCCTTTATAAAGCCGAAAGACATGCCTGAGAAGTAAGTGCGCATCAGAGATGATGTGAGACGGTTAAACAGCTGAGAGTTCCTGGCTCGCCTAGCGCGTAAATTAGCAGCTCTATAAGTCCGCTTTACGCTTTGGTTGTACGAGCAAAATAAGCGTCTGATTAGAATCCGGTCACAGACCGACCGAGCTTGGGGCGATCGTGGGGCACGCGTGTTTGGCACCTGATATATGCTTTGGCACGGGCATGGCTGAATCTGCAAATGGTTAAAAAATGCGCCCTCCCTTCCCCGTAATAATGGGAGAAGGGAGGGGGAATTCGAATCGCTGCACGATGTATATACGTGCAGACTAGACGGAAACATTGAATGTATCACGGCGGCACAATTAAGCAAGTGGCAAGGAAACACGAATTTGAACTTGGAATAGTATCAGTTAATACAACTTTCAACCCAAACTTTCCAACTTATATACCTACAACATTATCTAATATTTACCAGAATGCAAGATTCTCTCACATTGCCAAAACAAAAAAAAAAAACTCCAATATATACCAGCACTCGACATTCTCACACATTGCCCAAAACCAATCATTTTTCAATATTCACTAGTGCTCAACAATCAACATTCTCCAATATTGAACACCACACAATATAAATCAAAATATTCTCTCACCTTAACCAATATTAAAGCATCTCTCATATTCGCCAGAACTAACAATCACATATACTATTAAGCATTGTCCCGCAATAACCACTGAAATCAGTCCTTAAAGTTCTCCCAAAATATTTGCAAACAAGAGCCTAGTGTATCTACAGGGCTCAATAGTGACAACTTCAACACAGCGTAGATTCAATACGGTAGCTAATTCCTGTGTTTCCAGGCATGAAGCACATAAAATATGAATTAATTGTTCGCGGTAATGCAATTCTGGGCCAATTCTTTAAAAAAAAAGTTAAGAGATCGTAAGTTCATCAGCCAGTCATTGACGGTCTTTCAAGCCAAATCCACCAATCATAGATAAGAAAATAGAGCGCAAGTACTTACGTTCACTTTGTGAGTTTTGAAAGTATGGCCCCTGGGCGAGACGACACCTGCGTGCATTCCTATACTTCCTCCTGCATGCGCCGCGTCACATCAGGCGTAATATGCTGACGACCCGTTATCTCAAGACACGTCATTGTATGTACTATGTACCGTCCATCGAACTGTTTTGCACAAGTCAATAAAATTCTGCCTACAGTGATTGTAAAAACAAATAGATCAATTGCTACCGTCAAAATTGCAGTTGGAATGTCTATAGTTCGGAAATTCATCCTTTAATAATTTGTAATTTTTCGAAAATAACCAAATTCATAACACTTCGATTTCACTCTGGTACCAAACCCAATGACATAACAAAAAATAAACACATAATCACTGAAAACGAGCAACCTAGTGACTTACGACAACGCTTTGTATCCCTGTTTGAACGTGCTTCTCTTGCAGCGGCTCGCGGTTCGGTGGTGACTGGTGAAGACATGTAAACCCAATCAAGCAGTCAACTGTTGACTGAACTTACATTTCTACATAGGGATCCAGCTTTATTGATTAATTGGAAATTTAAAACTGAAATATATGGGCAGGAGCAGCTGAAATAACACGCTCATGCCAACATATACCACAAGTTACAAATTTCCATTGAAGACTTTGAAGCTCAACTGTGTGTTCTAGAATACCGCCATTATGGCGCCATGCCCATTCATTATATTATTCACTCTGTGCCCATGTCGATGCATGTCATGAGTTTTTCAACTAACTCCACATTAAAGAGCTTTGTACAGGAAAACTAAGAAACTTGTAGTTTCTAATAAAGCTCAGCTATTGCAATTGATTATTTTGAAGGCATATACTTCACAATTTTATTTTTCCCGCTACGATTACACGTTTGAAATGAGCAAAGTTGGCAGTTCGATATCTGATCATCACATGTACCACGCACAAACTGCCGCCGGCAACGCAAACGTGTAGTGTCGGGTACGTGTTTGTTCGCTCAAGCTTCATTTAAACATTTAACGAGTCTAGCAACAAATTTTGCCCTGCGAACAAACATGATAAAGAAACTATGTGGAGCAGGAACCGTAAAGCATTGACTAGGTTTTGTCATCGATGTTGTTTGAACTAATGACTAAACTTTTTAATTTGTTCAAAAAAGTAGTCAGGTGCCTGGGCAGAGTTGGAAATTATGACACTCACGCCGCGATGAGTGACGCCCAGTACGGACAACTGCTATTGAATAAAATGATCATATTTCACTGAAGAAATTTTGTACATAATAAACCGCACCACAATATGATACAGTTGAGCGCCTCACAATCTTGTGAAACTCACTTGAAAATATTACAATTTTGTATACCTTGTTTGTATAACCAAAGGTACATTGTCCAATGCCTGTCATCTGGCAATACACTGTCATCACAATATCATGCAGTGTCATCTGAAACTTATAGTTACATGAACATTTAAAAAACTTGACGGCCTTGAATGCAAAATCAAACGATCATCTGGTGCTTTTTCTGCCAATTAACAGCTTACATATTAGTTATATGTAATGACGAGGATTTGAAATTTGTCTCTTGCAACAAGCATTAATTTTTTTACTGTCACGTACTTATGAAGTAATTTGCTCCTCTTACACCTCTTAATCATATTTCCCTGCCCTCAAACAGCCAGAGGTTTTTAGATACGGCAAAATAAATTAAGATGTTTTTGTACTATAATTAATGAAATTACAGTACTATGTAACTACTACGTAAGCTCAAAAAAGTGGTTGAGCCAATTCTCATGTCGTTCCATCGTATGACGTAACAAACATACGCGTTGACATACATCGTCGCTATTCCCTGAGCGGGAGATGGTCATGGCTCGCTCAATTACAGCGTCTGACATGAGACAGCCTGACCAGCTGCTCGTTTTGGTTATATTACGTAGATTCGGCCCATTGTGCAATCGACTCCCGCAATAAGCTACTAATTTCCAGCCGAATAGGGTAGAGGGCTGATTTGAACCTGGTTAATCTATGAGACGAGTCAATGGAGCCCGAGGCGACCCAGAATGGAACTCGAATTTCGAATGGGTCGATTTCTGAAAATTATCTCCTTACAAACTACGTTCATTCATGTGCCATTGCTTCCACTGAATTTTTTTTTGCTCTCGTTATCTATTTGCTTTGTGCCATCAGTTGTTTTAAATCTGACAGTGAATATTTAGTTGATTTGTCTTATAGAACTTTTGTGGTTCTAGAAAAGAGGAAACGATTGTTCGAAATCAACTTCGGGCGTCTTGAGCGCGCATAAATGAACTGGCATGAACAGATCAGAAAAATAAGATGCTGGTTACGCAATTTTTTGCGAAAGTTTTTGTATAGAAATAGAGTTGAAAACAAGCAAACTATAGTGTTTTGGACTGAATTCGATGCTATTTTATGTCTTTTTACGTCAGCCAAGTGTAAAGGCGAACCTGCTTGGCCTGTATCAATGAAAGTCTTGCTTCTAACATGTTAACTACCCAAATAGATTACTCTAAATATCCACTTTGAATGCACATAATCTAACTCGCGAATACGCGACATTTGATATGTATTTGTTTTAAAACAGTGGTTCACAAAGTGGGCGATATCGCCCCCCTGCATGAAAGCGATGGAAAGATCTGGGGGGGCGGTGAGGAAGAAAAGGGCATGCAGTTGGGGGGCGGCAGTCCGCGAAGTCTAAGTCAGAAGTTCGTACGTTTGTTTGATGATTTGTACACAACACGTGTAGAACTTGACTCCGAATGGAATAAATTTTTACGAGTTGAAAATCACCGTTTGTTAGTTAGGAATTTATGTTCAAAATTTCGTTCGAATCTGTTCAGTAGTTTGGAAGAAATTCTTTGATCACTGCGAATTTTGGCCCCTATCGCCATATAACTCCCGAATGAAGGTGAAATTTAAAAATTTTTCACGAGCTAAGCATCACCGTTATAGGTCCCAATGAATACGTGTTCCAAGTTTTACCGAGCTGCGTTCATTAGTTAGGGAGATATTCTTTGGTCACTGAATTTGGAGATTACCCGTGAGACCGCTGCGAGACCAGCCACGAGTCCGGCCGTAAATTTGTTCGAGCCGTCTTGAATTTCTAGTGCTGAAACAGTTAAAATTGTAAAAATATATTGTTTTACTAAATGGGACATTATTTGTGAAATATACATTTGTGTTTAACATTTCTGTTTTAAAATTGCAGTATACTAAATGTCAAAAAAGAGCATACTAAATATCAAGAGACAGACACATATTTTATATGTGTCTGTCGCGGGTGGGGGGCGCTAGAGATTCGCTGGGGAGCCAAAGGGGGCGCCAGGCTGAAAAAGTTTGGGAACCACTGTTTTAAACCAACCTTTTAATATTATTTCAGATTCCGTCAGGTGTTTGTGAAGGTTTTCTCGACTCTTCCCCAACGCGTGATATGGAAATGGGACGAGGCGTCGATGCCAGGCCTGCCCCCCAACGTCAAGCTGGCCAAGTGGCTCCCGCAGCAGGATATCCTGGGTGTGTAAAACACAAGTTTACAGTTTGCAATCTCACCGCAAGATATCAAGAGAAATCTTCACGAGATTGAAATCTCCAGTAGCAAAAATAACATGGGTGCGTGCAATGGGAGCTGGTCTTGCCCAAACAAGAATTTCAAAAGTATATGATAGTTTAGAGTAAATGTGGAATGCGGTTGCTACATATTTATTTAACATGAAGCTACGAAAAAACAAAAGTAGTTCATTAAGTGTAACAAGTTTGTCGTCATCGCAAGTCACCCTGAGGTGCATTTGTTCATCACCACGGCGGGCTGTTAAGCAAGCTGGAGGCTATTTACCTCATTGTTCCCTTCTTTTTATATGATAGCACTCATAATCTGCCCTATTCATTAAGTATAACAAGTTTGTCATTGCAGGTCACCCTAAGGTGCATTTGTTCATCACCCACGGCGGGCTGTTCAGCACGCTGGAGGCTATTTACCACGCTGTTCCCATCCTCGGCTTTCCTGTGTTTTTCGACCAAGGCAGTAACATGATCAAGTCTACAGCCGACGGCATTGCCGAAACCATCGACTGGGATGACCTTACGGAGGATTTGTTAAATAATACAATACACAAAATGTTGACCGACAAGAAGTGAGCGGCAGCGTTTGTTCAGTTAACTTGTGAATTGGTCCTTCATTTTTTATCAATCTTCTGACACTGCTCGTCAATTACTAGAGTCTGAAAATAGAATTTTAATTACCAATGTAATTATGAGCTGCAGTATTACTTCCATACGTTTGTGTCGTAAGCATTGTTGTATCAAACGATATTGTTAATAGAAATGTAATGTCCCATGTTGGCTAATTTTTTCACTTAAAATACAAATTGTTTCTCTATTTGGACATAAAAATAATAATTGCTCTGGTGAGACGATGCTGTTATAGGACTAAGACCACCGGTGAGCTCAAGAAGAAAAAAGAGTAGCATGTGGTTAACTTGGTAATAGAAAGAGGTTACTGAGCCAAATGTATTGTGAAACTAAAAAGACTTCTGTAACTAGAGCAAGCATTATAAAAAGTATCAAGAATTTTTTGAAAATCTATTGAACGTTATAAAAACGTAACATAATCTGCGAAATCAATTTGAATGACAACATATACTTTGAAATTTCATATTACATTGTTTTGAGACATTTGAGAAGAGCAGATCTATGTACAGTGGCGGAAATGGCTACGACCACCTAGTTTTTTCTGAATATTTTGTCTTGCATAGAAAAATAATTGATTCTAATTATGCGTTTTAAAATTACCTTTAAAAACGGCTTCAACGCTTTACCAAAAAAATTATTTTTGTTTTCAAAATATATGAGAAAAAATGATGAAATTTAGAAAAAATAGAAAAAAACATTTAGAAAAAACCATTTACTAATTTCCAATTACTCACCATTTCCTAACAAGTGATCACTTATTCACACATACGCGATAATTTATTCGCCATACACAAGCGATCATTTATACGCCACTCATGCGCGATCACATATTCACCACACTTAAGCGATAACTTATTCGCCATACGCAAGCTATTATTTATTCGCTATATGTGCGATTATTTATTCGCCGCCGTTTGTGCGTGATCGTGGTGTGCTGATCGTTTGTAGTAGTCGTATTACTCACAAACGATCATTCATTCGCCACACACACTCGATCAATCACTCATCATTTCCTAATTTCCAATTACTCACCATTTCCTAACAAGTGATCACTTATTCTCACATACGCGAACATTTATTCGCCATACACATGCGATCATTTATACGCCACACATGCGCGATCACTTATTCACCACATTTAAACGATCAGTTATTCGCCACACGTAGGCGATCAATTATTCACCATAGACAGCGATAATTTTTTCGCCATACACAAGCGATCATTTATACGCCACACATAAGCGATCAGTTATTCGCCGCACGCACATAAGAATAAAAAAGCCTCGTATTTTGATATGAGAAACATATTAAATTCAATTTACCCCCTCTACCTTCGTATCGCTTTTAGACAACATTTTTAGATAACATTTATATAAGTGAATGAGATCTGAGATATGATCATGAGATATAAGTGAATGAGAATTCATTCTGTACCTATATAATGATCATTAATCCGTCACTCAGAAACGACCGCAAAATTGCACCGGGGAAAATGGATAACCCGGTCTGCTTTTCTTACAAGTTTAACTTTGATTACACAGGTCTGCCAAAAAATTTGGAAATTTTTTATTTCGTAAATTATATTTATGTAGTTTTTGTACTAATTTTATAAATGATTCTTTTAGATCACGATCAATTCCCTAGAATATAATTTTAAAAATCATAATTTTTTAATATAAATTAATAATTTAACCGTTTGAATTAACTAATAAATTTATTAATTGAACCGTGAATTGAATTGGAACCGTTTTTAAACCTAGTTTAGCCTTGTATAGTTGAAATCCAGTAATTTTCTATGCAAGAAAAAATATTAGAAAAAACTGTGTGGTCGTATAGCCATTTCCGCCACTGTAGGGCAGACCTATTCTCGTTGAGTTCCGTACTCAGTTCAGCATTCAACTGGGCTCTTGGAATTCAAATAGTATCAAATGATTTTTATGCAATTACCCAAGCTGCGAGTGTTCACTGAAACTGTGGAATTTTTAACTGAAAATATTGTATATAAAGCATTTCTATCGGAAAAAATCGACTAAATAAAATTTTCTTTTAATTTGTCAATACTTCAGTGGTTCGATGCTTCTAAATAAATCAGAACTTTTGTCTGAGAATGCGGGCTGTGACGTAGGTTTTTTATTGCGCAGGTGTCACTAAGAAAGGTACGTCGGAGAATTTATCTACTTGCTCTAGCTTAACTCTAGCATAGATGCATTCACTGAGACAGCCACGATGAAACAAGCTCAGATCATGGCGGATTTATTAAAAATTCACTGATAACCCAAATGATCATGCAAACGTTTGTAAGATTTTTTCGAAGTTTTTTAAAAGGTTGAACGGTTATTTCGAACCTTTGGATAGATTTAATAATATATACAAGCTACGATTTACTAATATTCCTACATTCAGTTTCTATCCATTTTTCACACTCGTTTTACTTGGGAACGGAAAAATTTTAGCAACGCCTGCCGTTACATTTACTTGGGTCATTTGATCATGAACATGCGAAGATGTGATAAAATTACATTCCGCCTGACCATTTATGTCAAAAATTAAGCTGAGATAAATTTGGGAGTCGTTCATTCTTATCACGAATTCTATGACGCTGGACTGGGACTACGAGCTGAAATCGCGTATTTTATTTTATCAAAATATTTCCTGATTTTCGCATATATTGTAAGCAGAAAAATAATTACTCTTTCCCTCCATTCCACCAAAACTCCCCCCAAAAATAAGTTAGTAGTCCTTAGCTAGTAAATACATTGATACACTAGAGAAGAGATGAAAAAAAGAAACAAGTTTGATGTAGATGAAAATTTCAACTACATCAAACTTTGAGCAACCGTTGCTTCTAAGGCTGAAAAATGTTGTTTCCTATCAAGTCATAATAAGTGCGACACTATTACCACGTTTGATAAGTTAAGTCACACATGCCAGGTTAGGTTAAGCAATAGGTTAAATTAAGTAATAACAATCGTGTTTAAAATTGCCACCGTTTGAGAGTAAGCGGCCGAATCATCTTAATTGCGTAGAGACGCAAACTCTATTCCACTATCATGTTACCTCCGTGAGTTTTAAAACGATTGCATATTGCTTACTTACTTCATACCTAAAACTTACTTACTTCATACTTTTTTTATCTTAAAAATGTTAATAATTTATCAGATTGTGTGTACTTCGGTGTTATGTTAATTAATTTCGGAGAAGAAATACTCTTAAGTTCGATATTTCGGCTGTCGAAATTCAATGCGGCAAATATTGATACTTCCAAAAGATACTGATGCTTACAGAAGATACCAACAGGGATGAATGTAGATTAATTATACTTACACATGTGAAGCATTCCTCCGTGGCTTTCTCGTTATCGAAAATAGTAATTTCGTTCCTGAAGTTTTTGTCAGTCCGTCTCATTAATAACAGATCGCAATTTGATATAGGCAACTAAACGAAAGGAACGAGTAATTACTAAAATTCATTTCAGGTTACCTGCAATGTGGCCGGTTGAATAAAAGGCGTAAAGTAGTTGAGTGTGATTAATAGTGAGTAGTATCATAGTATGTGATTAATAGTGAGTAGTATCAAAACACTGAATCTCGTTCGTTTCATTTAGATATCCCGACGATGACAGTTGAAAATTTAAACACAGTTTTCGAACTTTCATTATCTTCACGTGCGTTTTTTGAATAAATAGGAAAGTCTTCGTAATCTAAACTGTAGGTATAGTCCGAAACGACCAAATGTAGGATATCAATTCATACAATAGGACACAGTGAGCATACGCGTTCACGTAACGTCCTATAATTATATTGATTTGCCTTACTTGTACGTGTATGTGCATAGTTCCAAGTCATTTACCTCTTTCAGGTCAAACGAGGAAAAAATCATGATTATGTACATGAATGTCGTATACTTGATTGATAACGCCTCGTAATCTCAGATAATGCCGATCTCCTAGTGACTGTCTGTAAGTGTGTCATTCTCTTTCTGCGAAGTAAACGAATAGTTGTCCCTATTTAACCGAGGCAAACGCATGTGTATATTGTTTTTCGTACGTTGGAATAGGGAAGGTAATAAATTTTTTTAGTTTACGTAAGTGAAGTTGATTTAGTTGCAATTTCTCAAGTTTAATTATCTATAACATATGTAATAAAACATTAAGACTTTTCACACGGACGGACTTCTATTCTAAAACATTTTGCCAGCTTTACCAAGTGTAATTATAATGTTTCATGGGGCATTTCTTTCCGGCTATTCAGCGAGATTGAACGGCTCAGAAATTAGTCGTTAATTTCGTATTATGCGAACTCTTTTCCTGATACCAATTATCTATTGGCTGATGGGACACCAAAAATAATAAATGTAGTAGATGATTGCCTTGTGGTTTGTGAGTTGGGTCCCTGCCATTGGTTTTTTGCTTTTAATTTCTAAGATTATTAAATCTGAATTTAAAATAGTTTTAAAAAAGGAGTTCAATCTTTCCGAGAGTTTATGACAGGAGTTCAAACCAAAAGTGTTCAGTCCAATCACGACGTTATTTAATCGATTAGCCAATGGTAAACGACATAGCTTGAATAATACTTTTTATTGTACGACTTAATCACGTATTCAATGCCAACTTAGAACTCTCTAAGGCTGAGGTACATCTGAATTGTTTACTTAGATTCGAATCGCACCGAAAGTTCCAGAGTACGCAACTAGTGTAGCACAGATGCAGGTTTGTAAGGTACAGTTGGTGGCGCTGCTGCTGCTGCTGAGCTGCGGCATGTACAGTCACGGCAGCAAGATCATCGTCATCGCACCGCTCGGCACCAAGAGCCACTGGCAATTCTTTGGCGAGATTGTCAAGACTCTGGCGAATCGAGGACATCATGTGAGTCTTTTTCAGTGTATGAGGCATATTAAATATAAATTCCCGCAGGTTTCTTACTCACTGATTATTATATGTCATGAGGTTATGGCAATGTGATAACACTATGACCACCACACTTCATGACAGTGCAATGACCACATGACCACCTCATATTTTGGCCGTGCAATAATCATATGCAGATTCACTTAAGTAAGATATAATATTGTCATTGATCGCGACAATTATCCTGTTACTCTTAGAGCTAATATATGCTATGTAATTTGCAATTTTAGCGAACGGTTGTCGGTGGCTTACAAGAAGTTTGCCTGTAATGCGAAATCGATGATTCAGACCTTATAAATTATCGATGACTGCCACCTATACTCGCCACACTCTCAATTTTTAGGTGCTTTACCATCGCCTTATTTCCGTTGTGGCCACCCTTCGTTGCGCCTTCTATAACCTACCATGAACACCTATAATCATCGATGCTATAATCATCCAGGTTTTTATTTAGAAATGACGTAGCGTAACATATTTTATTTGAGATGAAACTGTTCAGGTGACGTCNCCCTCCCAATAGCCCTCTTCTTCTTTACCGCCCCCCAAAATCTTTCAAACGCCCCTAGGGGGCGATATCGCCCACTTTGGGAACCACTGCTCTAGAACAAGGAAACGTGGCATGGAATTCAATTATCTTGAACAGTACCCCCACTCTAAAATTTGCTCACACTCGTAATACATGCATTATCTCGTTATGATGAGACGCATGCTGGTCGAAAAGTGATAATATTATCGCAATAAATGAACAGACGTTTATTATCTGCTGTTGGATGCCTCCCGTGCATGCTGTTGTATAATAACTTGCAATTAATCAACGTTAAGTTTATTGAAACCAACCAAACGGACGAATTTCAACCAATGTTATTTGTTTGCATTAAAAGATGATAGCTGAAATTTATTTCAAATCAGAAAGTGAATAATACTTGAAATGAAACTTCGATTTCATATAACTAAAGTCAAAATGCAACAGATTTTCACCTCATTTCATGAAAATGATGTACCCAAGATTTTTGAACGCCTAGTTATCTGTCATTTTTATCCCTTGATCTAATTAATATCAATCAACTAGGATGCCGGGAGCTCGTGACCTCAGACTGTGGCATTTTGGCCACACAAAATGGAGAAAATGGCAAAAAAATATTCTAGATTTTCCCTTGTTAATTATCAGTCAATAATTTTTCAAAAAGAACCAACATTGTTGTTAACTCAATTGTGCCTGTGCCTGATTTTAATTCAATTATTCTCAGGTTCCAGTGATAACCATGAGCCCGAACACGCTCGTCTCGTACGCTCATGACGTCGTGGGAAATGTTGATTTCCCTTCGTTCGTGCCCACGATTGGTCTGACGATGATGCATCCTTTGACGTTCACGCAGCGCCTTCTCAATATTTTAGTGAACCTCTTTAGTCATGCCCTTACTAAGTATTATTATCTTCCGAGGTGAGTGCCTGCAGTGTATACTGTCCAAAATGTTAAAAAGATGTTGAGAAATTTTTAGTTTTGTTATTTTCCAAGCATCAATGTTTTCTCCTTCAATACGTTACCAGGGCTTATATACACCGATAGAGACGTTATTATAACGTTCTATAGCCGAGCTTCATGTCGTCGAACATGATGGTCGTTAGTTTGTCTGTTAATCTCGTTTATGTGTTACTTAAGTATTTAAAGAATATAAATATTGCTTCACTTGAGGTCAAGTGAACAGAGAAGTAAAGAACCACACAAGAAAGGAGTCATGGGATACAAAATTTAGTGGATATCCGAATTTTTCGGAAGACTTCAGCTGTATTGACAGACGTATATTGGCTAAAATTAACATCTGTAGAGTTAGTTATAACCCTATACTAACCCTTTTTACCACCCTAACCATAGCCTTATGGGGTTGGCGTTAAAAATCATGTCGCACAATTGTTATCATCTTTTCGGTGTCGCACATTTGAGTACAAACTAATCACCGAGCATATAGTGCGACGCTGTCTTGTCGCGCAACTACCTCGCGTCGCGGATTTTCATCAAAAACGCCGCGCTATTGACCGACTAATGCATAAATACTATATATATATACTATACATATTTTATAGGCATTCTGTTATCATCGATATTTTCCTATTTTAATGCATTTCATACCTATTCAGATCGAAGTTAATCATATAGTGTCATTTTTCGCATCTCTGAAAGGTATTGGATCAAGTGATAAAAAAATTTTCCTTGGCATACTATGGTTTTCCAGGAGTCACATTTGACAATAATTATTGTCTTATATTAGCCCTGAATTAAATCACAGCCCAGAATCTCATCAACGCTTCAAACACGTCTGATGTGTTGCTAGTCTTATTACTACACCGCCACACTCCGTATATCTCTATAATGCTTTTTTTCACTGTTTCTTTAGTTGATTTACAAAATAGTGAGAAGTGAATGGTTGTGATAATAAATAACTGGTTTAGTGTTAAAATTTTATTAATCTGGTGTATCGTTTCTTCATCAGTGTTGAAAAAACATGCAAAGAAGCTGGCCTATGCCGGCCTAACATGAGATCTATTGAAGACATCGCTGCAAAGTCTGCATTCATGTTCATTAACAAGTAAGAGTCAATCAACACCGTCAGAGACCGTGGAAATTTAATATTTCTCCCAATCATTGCAATGTATTAGAAAAGAACAAGATTATTCACAATATTGGCTTTCTTTTGTCTTAACCCGTGTTGTCTTAAATTTATTCCAATAATCAGCGACTTTGAAGTCATTCTGAAGGTTTATTAATTAATGCTGAATGTAACCATGGGCGTCCCATAATTGCAGCTTAAGACATTTATGATAGAATAAATATTCATAATTTGATCTTCTAAGTACCAATTTATCTAATTTCTTTAATTAATTTGACCATGTAAAAGACAGAACGAAACTATGCACCGACATGACGGCCATCCACCTTAATTAACACCACCAAGTTTTTAACACTGACGTAATAAATGTAATTTCGATGACTGAATATCTAGTTTTTCACTTTTGTGACGAACTTCTTTTAATATAACTTCTTGAAACAATACCCTACCTCCACTAACAGGTTCAGTGTACCTCTTTTTTCAACAATCCCTCGTGTTCACCCCCAGCGTGCAGGCCCTGGAGACGCCAGTGCGGCCCTACGTGCCGGCCGTGATCCACGCGGGGGGCCTCAACTGCCGGCCCGCCCAGCCGCTGCCGGAGGTGAGCCGCAACATGCGGGACGTGGGTTTATCAGGGCATGGCGCAAACCAAGTATATATCAATTAGGTATCAAAGATAGAGCAAATTTAGAAAATTTCCTATTTTTATGTCAAATCCTAAAAAAAATCAAATCACAAGACATACTATATCGAGTATAAATAACAGTGAGGTATTCAAAAATTTAAATTTATGAATAATTTCGCTGAACCTAATCATGCCCAAAGATATTGTGTAGCATTCCATGGTAAAATGACAGAGTAGCTTCCATTTCTTCTGGTAATATTCATAAATCAGATGAGTGCCATGCGAAGACCGTGTCGATAATAAGAAGTATCAAATATAAATAAAGTAATTTGAAAGATATGGACATTTGAACGATATTAATTGTGAACAAGATGGCGGTCCTGTGTAAAAACGCTTTCTAAAAGTTTTGAAACGCTTTCTAAAAGTTTTTGTCATGCTTACCTCAAACTTATAACTTCTATGCAAAATTATTTCATTTCATGGTAAAACTTTTTTAATTTGCAAGCACAACGTTAGGAGTGACTATCGGAATTATTGATTATGTACTAGGAAAATATTTATTATTTTTAATTTAGTAGTAGGTATATAGTTTTAATTTTAATTTTTTGTTTAAATATTTAGTCATTTCACTTTTTTTAGTTCATACATTTCAATTTCTATACATATACTTACTAGATTTTTAGCCTGTTCTGAGCCTGGCACCAGAAATAATAAGGGGCTGTTAGGGCGCGTATCGGGACTTTTCCGGGACCAGAAATTTCATTCATAGTATGAGAATGGGAAATGACTACTAGCAAGGGAGGATAGGATTGGAACTTCATTCAATTTGAACACAATATAGCTCCGTTGTTATTAATGAAATTAAGAGACGGCAAATGATGGGACTTGGGATAACAAGATTCTAGAATTGACGGAATTATCAGGCCCGGGCAGCCCTAAGTTAATAAAATAAATTATTGTTGCATTTCCGTCTATGGAATTTATGGTTTTCTATGTACGTAGGTGATAGATAGTTTTGCTTAATTAAAGAGACTTAATTGGCTCACAGAGATAGTGCACAGATATGAATTTCACATTCACATCTGTGAAATTACGATCGCAAATTAATTCAAGACGATTTTTGACACCTAATCGAAATTAAAAACATTTGGTCTGGATTCATTCGAAGCACTTTACACCTTCAGGATCTTGCCTCGTGGATTGAAGGCTCGGGCGACGCGGGCACCATTTACTTCAGCCTGGGATCCATTGTAAAGCCGAAGGACATGCCTGAGAAGTAAGTGCGCATCTGATAAGATATGAGACGGTTAAACTGCTAAGACATCTTTGATAACATAAGCAAAGTGCCTATTTAATGTTAAATTTTATCAAACTGCACTCGTAAAAAACGTCAGAAAACGAAAATCATGTCTTTTAAAGTTTTTTTCCAACGTATGCATCATACTAATTCAATTTTTATTTTCTTCTGTCACAAGTTTCAATTTAATTCGTGTAAATTAGCTTTAATTAGCATATTAGCTAAATATGAGCTAAGTTCATAAAATGTAGCAAATTTGATCGTAATTTATCTACGAAAGCCTTTCGATAACTGAAAATTGTCTTATTATTAACTGCGTTCACTCATTTGCCATTGCTCCCACTGAAATTTTTTTTGCCCTCATTATATTATCTATTTGCTTTGTGCCTTTAGAAAGCTTAATCGTCTAACAATTAAAATTTGGTTAATTTGTTTTGTAGAACTTTTCAGGTTCTAGGAAAGAGGAAACGAATGTTCGAAGTCATCTTCGGGTGTCTTGCGCATGTAAAAAAAATTAACTAGTATGATATCAACCAGATAAAAAAAATAAGATGATGGTTACGTAATTTCTTAAAGATTTTTACACAGTAATGGCGCTGGAAGCAAGCAAAATATAGTGTTTGGACTAAATTCGATACTTTTTTTATGTCTTCTTACGTCAGTGGAGCTAGGCATCTCAAATCTGAACATATATTTTTCCATAGCTTTATCTAGTCTGTTCTTGAACGCGCTCATACTTGGAGCGCCAACGATGTCTTCGGGGAGGCTGTTTCACGTGACAGTGAAAAAATTCTATATCTTCTATGTTGATAATGTTATCGAAAGAACAGTGTGGGATATGAAGACAGTAAATTTAATGGCCAAAGGAAACCAAATAATTTATTTTAAAAATCACTACGTGTGGTTATTATTGGCTTCATGCTTAGTGATGAATATTTTTGCAGAAGATTGCTCTCTAACAAGCAAACTTTCTGCCGTATGCATTTTGTATACTGACTTCGAATACTTGTGATTCAGCATTTCCGATAATGCGGTAACCGGTTTACGTCGCAAAAAAGGGAAAATGACCGCTGCGAAAATGTTTGAGTGCCAATTATAAATATCACACTTTCGGAACGATTATTTATAAATGCCGCAAAATTAGGGCAAAGAAAGTTTCTATATGACCCACGTTTTAGTTAACTTCAAACCAACAGTGTTCATTTCGTTCGCCACTCTTGTAAAATACAATATAAATTTTCATCTATAAAGAGCTATAGGAATACCCGCCACATTCGAATAAACGCCTGGTTAAGTCAAATTTGAACTTGAAATTTCTGGATATAATTCAGGTTTTTTTTCTAAAAATAATGAGGACTTTTCTCTCCCAATGACTAATTCTCGTCTAAATGGATACTCAGAAACATATTCTATGCAGTTTATAATTATCATAATTATGTACATTATATTTGTCGTAGGCACAGGCACTGCAAGGTGCACATGTTCTAACATCACCCACGGCGGGCTGTTCAGCAAGCTGGAGCCAATTTATAACGTTGTTCCTTTAGTTCTATATGATAGTACTTGTGGGTGCATGCTCAACTGAGCAAAAGCCTCCAGTAGGTCCGTTGGCATTTGCCGGGGGCTCGCCCTAAGCTCTAAGGTGAATTAAACGACGAATTCAGACTTCGTATTGGAGGAAAACCAAACTAGGTTACAGAAATCTACATCGACCGTGTAGTGGGCGAGATTCACAAACTATAGAAATTGTTATTGGACACAAAAAAAAAATCGTAATGGCCTCAGAGGGTAAACGGCCTGAACAGGGCTTGTCAGCTACGGCTCAAGTCAGCGCGATCAAGACGGAGGCCTTAAGGCCTCCGCATTCACATTGGCTACGCTTGCAATCACAGGGCTAACTCGCTTGGCCGCACGGTGCACGCACTAGCGGTATCCAAATACCCTCACAGTACTCATAATCTGCCCTATTCCTTAAGCATAATAAGTTTGTCTTCATCGCAGGTCACCCTAAGGTGCACTTGTTCATCACCCACGGTGGGCTGTTCAGCACGCTGGAGGCTATTTACCACGCTGTTCCCATCCTCGGCTTCCCTGTGTTCGCCGACCAAGGCAGTAACATGATCAAGTCTACAGCCGATGGCATTGCCGAGACCATCGACTGGGACGATCTTTCGGAGGATTTGCTAAATAATACTATACACAAAATGTTGACCGACCAGAAGTGAGTGGCAACGTTTGTTCTGTTAACTTGTAAATTGGTTCTTCGGTTTCGTTTGTTCTGTTAACTTGTGGATGTTCAGTTAACTTGTGAATGTGTTTGAAGTTTCACCTGAAAGTTTCAACTTTCAGACGCTGCGCTTCAATTACTAGAGCCTGAAAATAGTATTTATTTTACAATTGAATTATGATCTGCAGTATTAGTTTTTTACGTTAAGATTGTTGTAATGATTGTTGTATGAAACGATTTTGTTCATAGAAAGACTTATCTTCGTATCCCATGTTGTATAATTCCTTCGCTTAAATTACAAATTGTGTTCGTGTTATGAGCAGAAATTAATGTGCAACGTAGCAACGTCAAAATTCAATGTTTGGCAACAAAGTAACGCTGAATGCTTCCTTAAGATATCAGAAGACTGTCAATCATCGCTCGCAACTGATGCGGGACCAGCCGATGTCTCCCCGAGATGTTGTGGTTTACTGGACCGAGTACGCCATCCGCCACAAAGGGGCGCCACATCTGCAGTCCCCTGTCAAGGGAATGGCTTGGTGAGTGCTTCATATTCGACTGTTTACGCCCGCTATCACGATAAAAAAAAAGAATGAAAAATTAAAAATCTTGGTATCGTTAAATTAAATATTCCTGAGCATGTCTAATTCTCACTTAGCCATTCTCGGCCGAAAATATCAATATTAAGGAACTAAATTTTTCTTCAATCAAATCGAGCATTTTCATTACTGCGCACGACCAGTCCCATTCCTATTTTACATAAAACTCTTTTAGTTTCAACTGTCACAACCCTAAACTGCCAGTCAATTTTAAAGTAATCTCATTTTCCAGGTACCAGATCTATAACGTCGACGTCTGGCTGTCCTTGATTGTGATCTCACTCGCGTGTCTCTATTTGGACATAAAAATATTAATTGCTCTGGTGAGACGATGCTGCTATAGGACCAAGACCACCGGTGAGCTCAAGAAGAAAAAAGAGTAGCCTGTACTCAACTTGGGTGATAAAAATGGGTCTCTAAGACAAATGAAAAACTGAAAAAAGAGTAGCCGTGGGAATACGTGCCATCCACTTAGACAATATTCTACTCCTGCAATAAAGCACATAGCGTCACATATCATGCAATTTAACGGGGTTACAAAATCACAGCAAAAATTATTTACATCCTGATCTAGACAAGTAGTCTATAATGAAGCAAGTATCGAACCTACTGATGCTTAATTAAATTTAAAATAAAAGTTCGAGGCAATTTTCGTTGAAAACCACCGGGAATATAAGGAATGAAAGGAAAAAATTCTTGTGGATGACATGGGTTTCATTGACGATATAAGTTTTTGATAATCCGCATATTAGTAATCTGATACATTTCTGTAAATAGGTTTTGTCGTAAGTTTGATGTCATTGAATATTTATTGCCTTTGATATTGTGAAGTTATTTAAAACTATGGCACTGAATGAAAGAAACAGTTAAGCTTATACTGCAAATATTTGTATTAGGAATCTAATATTAATAAGAAATAGAATTTTAGTAATTTTTAAAGTGCGTTTGAATTGAGATCAATGGTTGCGGATAGATAAGATCAGACTAAACGTTTACTAGAGGGAGGAAACACGTGTTCCACTTGTAACTCGTACTACAAGTAACTGGAAGGTAAAAATTGAATACACACCTTGTCAGTACCGAGGACCATTATAAAAACGGCGAAGAACTCCTCATTTTTAGAATAATGCCAAATGTTGAAAGTGCAATACAAGATTTTATAGTGACTATTTTCTCTTTTTATTGAAATGAATAAAATTGAACGACTTGTATGCTAAATTATTCTTTTTGGCCCAAACCGATTCCCATTCATTACTTGAAGCGATTTTTAGTTCATTGCTTTAATAAACATCAAAATCAATAGTTGCTAAATCGAAGTTGCAAACAAGGGTAGTTCGGGATAGTTACAGCTTCGGGATAGTTAGCTCTGGATTATTTTTCCCCAAAGTCATCTAACCAAAATTATCTTACTAAAGGTACTATTAACCCTATCTACATCAATAAGGCCAAACAAAAGAAAAGTTTTCTGCTGCGCGACGCCACTCAATGAACCCTAATATTTCTGAAAACATAAAGTCAAGTGCGATGGATTTAGTTATATGTTTGAAAAATCATTCTATGGAAATCGAAAAAGTAAGGTAAATTAAACATAAAAACATTAGCTCAAACGTCCCTGCCAATCAGAAATTATTATACCATATATATCATATAATAATGATGTCGGCGCTGAAGAATAGGCCTGATGTAGCCTGCCGCCGATTCTTGTACTTTTCGCAACTTGTCCACAAAAGATCTAAAAGCAGGTTCTTTGACCGGATATTTATAAAATGACATTAGTTTGAAATAGCTACTAGACTTCCACCATGTCCGATAGTGTGCTAGGCATTTCAAGTCTGAACATATATTTCTCCATTGTTTTACCTAGTCAGTTCCTGAACGCGTTTATACTCGGAGCGTCAACGATGTCAACAGGAAGGCTGTTCTACATTGTAAGGGTATCGATGAGGCTGAACGGCTTCAATCGAATCGGTGGGTAATAATGGACGAGTTAAACAGTAATTTTAATTGCATCTAAACTGATAGACAAGAATGAATGCTTAACTTAATAATTAAAGCAATGTCGAAGATATTGGAGGAGTATAGATAGCCGACGGTCGAGTTACAGACGACTGATGTTAGAGTTACAGACGACTGACGGTATGGTTACAGACGACTGACGGTAGAGTTACTGACGGCTGACGGTAGGGTTACAGACGACTGACGGTAGAGTTACAGACGACTGACGGTAGAGTAACAATAAACGACTGACGATAGAGTTACAGGCGACTTACGGTAGAGTTACGAACGACTGACGGTGTAGAATTACAGACGACTGACGGTAGAAGCACAGACGATTGACGGTAGAGTTACAGACGACTGACGGTAGAAGCACAGACGACTGACGGTAGAGTTACAGACGACTGACGGTAGAATTACAGACGACTGACGATAGAGTTACAGACGACTGACGGTAGAAGCATAGATGAATATAACGTCTCATAGGCCCACTGATAACACTGTTGGGGTAGTCTTGCCCTTAACTCGAGTGTTCCAGATAGTCTCCCCAACCGGACCTGAAATAGACACAAGAGAGATCAGCATGGCCCCTTAAATGTTTCAAAGGTACAGAACATAACGATCACAGGTCAGACAAGTGAAGATTATTCATCAAGGGCACATTACTAACCTATGGTGATGGCGGCTAGAGCAAGAGTGGCTGATGGCCGGCTAATGAACTCTGATTATGACTACGAGTAAATATTACCCTAGGGTTAACTAGAAATGGCTTGATCCTTACACACATGTCGGTGACTATAGGAGCGAGAAGAAATTGTGTCGCGTGAGTGAGATACAACGCAGATTTTAAGATCAGTTCAAGAAGTTTGATTGATATATTTACCTGCGTTTCAATATGCCTAGAAAATTTCAGAACCTTGTCGACATAAACTGCCAAACCTTTTTCTCGTTACAACCATGTACGAATATTTACTCAAATTCGTACCATATACGTACAAGAGACAGTCAAAATTTAACTTGTAATATAGGGACAGTTTTTACATTTTCATTGACGGTGAATGCTTGAATAAATAATCAATTCTCTTTGGCATTAATCATAATCATGAGCTACTGCTTGTTAACCAACCAATATGTGTTTACTTAGAACTGTTGGATTTATTCATAATGTTAAAATAAGTTATTTTGTAACTATTCTGACGTATTTGAGCGGAAAAGGCAAGGAACTTCGAAAAACTACCTGACCTTGCGACATGTCACTTCAAGCATACCGTGACATTTCGATTATATTTATTATTGCCATCGACGATAATCATGCGTACACTTAGAAAAATGGAAAGTATGTTATGTAGTCCCTGCTAATATTGTAGTTTTCTACTACATAAAACCAGCCTCCTCCTTGTTTCCTAACAGAAAACAATAAAAAACTAAACTATTACAAAACTGCTAATCTATTCATTTTCTAAAAGAAGAAAATCAAAACTAAAACAACATAAATTAGTTTTCCGTTCGTTTCTAATGGAATTGAGGATCAGAGGTACGCCACTTACTGTGTTTTGTTTTCCTGATTTGTATATGATTTGAATTATATATTGAAAAACTAGGGGCGAGGGGAACAATAAATGAGGAAAATAGTAAATAGTATAGTAAATAGTACAGGAAAATAGTATAGTAAAAAAATTAAAATAAAAAATTGAAAAAGGGATTCCGGAGTCAATAGATATATTATTTTTACAAATCTAGTGATATGTTTCTCGATGTGGTAACACGAAAATTAAAGGAGGAGATAGATTTATAAAAATCTTTTTGACGTTTTCAATTCATTTTTCGATTTATTTTAATTTTCTTCAAAAATTAACTAAGTTTCAGGACGATCGGTCATTTATTTCAGAAGATAGTTTTTACGGTAGACGCTCCCCTGAATGACGATAGCTCGACATGGTAAGGTTGAATTATATTATAAAAGTAGGATAATTCATTTGAGTTCATGAACGATACAGCACATGCAGCGAATAATTCATTGTAGTGAACGTACTAGGAGCTGTATCACATGTAAAGAGGAGCTTCAAACATCTTAATACGTGTGCAAGACTTGCAACAGTGTTGTTACATGCAGTTTAACTGGTGAAATGAACCTTACTCTTCATTCAAAGTTGTTCAGCTTGTATAAGCTCAACCTATTTTTCAAAAGTTTCATGAAATTATTTTGAACAACAAATAAATCTCCATTCATTTTTTGTGTCAATTATTAAGAATGGACCTAGATTTTCCCTGCAGTTGCCTCACCGCAGTGGGCCGATGGTTCCAAAACTTGCTGCGTGATCGATGGCTAATTTTTCGACTTGAAATACAAATTGTATTCGTGGTATGTGCTTAATTACACGACATAGTAACGTCAGCACTGAATGCTTGTCAACAAAGTAACGCTGATTGCGTCCCTAAGATATCAGGAGACTGTCAGTCATCGGTCGCAACTGATGCGGGACCAGCCGATGTCTCCCCGAGATGTTGTGGTTTACTGGACCGAGTACGCCATCCGCCACAAGGGGGCGCCACATCTGCAGTCCCCTGTCAAAGGAATGGCTTGGTGAGTGCTTCATATTCGACTGTTTACGCCTGTTACATACACAGTCTATATAGCAAGGAAATTAATGCATCTATCTATTTTAGTTTAATAGCAAAAGCTTTTCTTATTCCAACTTGGCTGCTCAATCTTGTTCACAAACAACAATATTGAGGCATAAAAATTTAAGGTTTAGCAGATCAAGCATTTTTCGAACACCACTTGCTCAATGCAAACTTTTAATAGTTGACCGTCCGGTGATAAACTTAGCACCAAAATATTTTATTCTTCTTTTCTCTGACCCTCAGCCGAGTGTCTTGAAGCGTTTTAGTTCCGGAAAGACTAAGGATTAAATTTTTCGCTTTTCGCAAAAATCAAATTATTTGAATAGTGACACTATATCTGCATGTAGCACAGATATTTTGCCGGGAATATTTTGGTTATGATGATGCACATGATATTGAAAAGTGCACCGATATTTGGACAAGTCTCACTCATTTCCATGAGTGTACGACACGATGAACAAACGCATCTCAGTCGGGGAAGACACCTTGCAACGTAGCCTGTCACACGCTGCTACGCGGGGCATTCATCTCGCGCAAATTTTTTGAACTTTATGAATGTACAAGAAAGTACCACTTGATGCCGCTCCGCTTTCCCGGCAATTTAGAATTTTTACTTTAAATTTTAAAAATTTAAAAATACTCTTTACAATTTAAAATTTAAAAATTGAATTTTGAAATAATTTTTTCAAAAGAAATTAAAAATTTTACGGGCGAACAGAATAAGCTCATTTCATTTAATAACGATTTCGAATTAGTTCAAGTTTGCCGTGATTTTCGTTGAATCACCAGCAGCGTAATCCGGTGGTGTTCGCGACAAAAAAATCTATTTATCCCCAATCCTGTTACTGTATCTCTAACCAAAGTGATATTGATTAAAAAGCCACCATGCACATGGCAGTAATCAATAATATACGTTTAAAAATTACTTTTTAAAGACAGCACTTCTAAATAATCCAGTGTTCCCAATGTTACAGATGTACAATGAATTTCTAATAAACAAACATGCGTAAACGGGTAAGGTAATTGATATGAAGAATTACATGATGGACATTTTGTTCAGTTATTGATTCAATTATTTCATTTTACGTCGAATTCAAACGCACTATTCAGTAGTTATGGATATGATGCAACTGCATAATTTATCATTCTGTTTGTGACGCAATTTAGTACAAGTATAATATTAATTATCCCTGAAATTGCCGAAATGGTAATTGGGTATATGAGTTAGTGACGCACGCAATAAACGGAGGTTCTTAACGGCCTGTGTCGGTCTCATCTTGATTATACAGAAGCCACGTGGTCTGTTGTGTCTTTGTTATCGAGTTTCCATCAGCAGACGTACTTCAGAATACGCTGTTCAAATTTATCACATATTAAATTTTCTTAAAGATTGTATTTCAGTGGCGCACAATTTACAAAGTACTCGCTTTCTCGCACGCAACGCCTCGAAATTAGACTATCACCAAAGTATTGCAAATCACGGCCAAGAGTTCAGCGCAGCTGTTATGTCAATGAAAGAAATTTCCTAAAGTGAGTAATTTTATATTCATGAATATTAATCAACAGTCGATAATATCCACATGGATATCATCCACATATTCACACGGATATTATCTTCATATTAAGATAGATATTATCTTCATATCCACATGGATATCATCCTCATATTCATGTAGATTAATTATTGATTAAGGTTTTAAGCGCCTAAATTTACTTTATTATTTATTGATTCATTTTATATTATAGCATTAAACTTAACATACTTGCCCACGCGTACTGTTCCCTGACATAAATTAAAATTATCCAACATTCATCATTTATATATACTGATTTTTTATCCATTTGAAATTTCCCATAGATTGCAGACAATAACATAACATAACATAACATAACATAACATAACATAACATAACATAACATAACATAACATAACATAACATAACATAACATAGTGATGTCGGCGCTAAAGAGTAGGCCTGCATGATGTGGCCTGTCGCCGAATCTTGAACTTTTCGTAACTTGTTTTCAGAAGATGTAAAATCGTGTCATTTGACCGGATATTTTCAAGACTGACGATAGCTTGAAATAGCTACTAGACTTCCGCCGGGTACGATATGGGGCTAGGCATTTCAAATCTGAACATATATTTTTCCATATCTTTATCTAGTCTGTTCTTGAACGCGTTCATACTTGGGGCGCCAACGATGTCATCGGGGAGGCTGTTCCAAATGTCAGTGAGTCGAAGCGAGAAAAAATGTTGTCGCGTGGACAAGTTGCAGCGCAGTTTTTTTTTAGTTTATGGCCGTGACCCCTGGTGATGGTTCTTGTTTAAAATTCTAGTAATCCTTCGGGGACCTTGTATGCACAATGAGTATACTTGTATACTTCAATGAGGTCCCCACGCAGACGTTGATAATTGAGGCTCGGAAGCTTCATAATCTTTAATCTTTCTTCATAGGACTTGCCCTTCAAGCCTGGAATTATCCTTGTTGCACGTCTTTGAACATTCTCTATTAAATATTTGTCCTTTTCAAATCTCGGTGATCACACAACGTTTCCAAATGCCAGATTCGGCCACACGACAGCAACAAACAACTGCTTCATCGTTTCTGAATCTAGGAACTCGTAAGAGCGTCCAATGAGACCTGCAAGTAATTTGTTGGATGCATTAGCTTACGATTCAACATGCTTAGAAAATTTCAGCTCCCTGTCGACATAAACTCAAAATAGTATTTAATAATACTTTATATTACTTGAAAAATTAATTGGTTCGTAATTATTTAACCATTGGTTTTCACGAAGATATCGCGTCTTTTGGTCAAGTTGTGAAGTTATGTAGTCCCTGCTAATGTTGTAGTTTTCTACTACATAAAACCAGCCTCCTCCTTGTTTCCTAAAAGAAAACAATAAAAACTAAACTATTACAAAGCTGCTAATCTATTCATTTTCCAAAAGAAGAAAATCAAAACTAAAACAACATAAATTAGTTATCCGTTCGTTTCTAATGGCATTGAGGATCAGAGGTACGCCACCTACTGTGTCGTTGTTTTTTCTTTCTGCACAATAACTTATATTATATATTTTACTTACTATATAATATACTTAGGGATAGTAATATTATATATTATATTTATATTAACGAGTGGAGAAGGGGGGAACACGCGAAGAGCGGACATTTAGAGTGGAAGAGCGGACAATTAGAGTGTAGGAGTGGGCATTTTGAGTGAAAGAGAGGACATTTAAATTAGAAGAGCGGACATTTAGAGTGTTTGATGGTATTTAGCAAGTGCCTTCAACGAGGATATCTTTGTGTTGTTCATCTGTTGGTGGAACCTCGCATTCCAAAAGCCTTTTCTCGGTAAAATATCGCAAAATATTGATTAGTTAGGAATAATTAACAAAATGGCTACGATAAAATCGTTGATACTGTGATAATTGACTCTATCCGAAGCTTTGATAATACGAACACTGGTCAATCGTATGAGTAATCAAATTTCATTTGCTGTCCTGAACTTTGCGTATTTATTTATTAATCTATTCAAACGATAGAAAGATGAATTACTGCAATTCCTGAACTAATTACATGTAAAAACATTTTTCTTCCACGAATTTTTGCAGAAAATTTGAGAAATATCCTTATTTGAATATGATTGCAGTAAAAGTTTAATATTCGCAAATAATATACAGTATACAAATTTAGGCGCGACATTTAATTCGGTCAAGTAGTCGATTTCGTATCTAAAAATTTATATATAACAAAGAATTTATTATGTATCAATTATTCCCCACTGATATTATTATGTCAGTATGCAGTTATCCCCCGAGTTGCGATACATGACTTAACTTCTCATCATACCTGGTAAATCTGTAGTAGCCGACGCATCGCCGCTATTAAAGTTAGACTATAACTAGTGAATACGAGGTCAATCCAATGCAAACTCACTCGTCTCTCTCCAGTCACTAGCAATTAAATTTTATGAATTAGGGCGATCATATTATGATTATTATTATTTATAAATTATGACGGCCATGTTGTGATTATTAATATTTATGAATTACGACGACCATATTATGATAATATTTATTAATCATGATCTCCAAAACGCAAAACCTATGAATAGTTGGCGGCCCACGAGCCGCACGCTGCACATTTTAATTTTCAATTTATTTCACTTTATTTCCCAACTTAATCATCAGTGGCTGGCTAATAATCGGAAAAAACAGCAAACTGTGTTCACAGAGCATCGTGTTTACCTGTGTTATTATTAGTCATTCATATATAGTGTGATTGATATACAGAGAATATATACATGAGGCTCCCTCATAAAGATAAAGTTTTCTATATTCAATTTTGTAGAAAACGTTACCCAGCCAGGCACCAGGGCGAACTTAACTTGGTAAATTTCA
The DNA here is from genome assembly GCF_000764305.2 of Hyalella azteca. Taxonomy (NCBI): domain Eukaryota; kingdom Metazoa; phylum Arthropoda; class Malacostraca; order Amphipoda; family Hyalellidae; genus Hyalella; species Hyalella azteca. The sequence continues at coordinate 5,589 of NW_025946201.1, read as the reverse complement.
TGGCAATTTGATACCGAATTATTCAATTCATAGTCATTGATATGACAACATCACTTGTCACGTTGATATGATAACATCACTTGTCACGTTGATCTCGTTGACACAACCGCGTTTCCTCTCACTGCAAACCCTGCAACTTCCAAACATTTTTAGATAAATTTCACTGAACCAATAGAATATATCCAACTTGTCACGTATGATATGCATTTAGTAGAATTGTCATTAAAATTTCTGTGATTTTGAGAAGATTTCAATGCTCTATTCAATAGTAAAGTCTGCTGTTGAGAATACTATTGTAACATACGAATTGTTAGATGAGTTACCCCTAAATTGTCATAAAATAGTATACATCATCTGAATGTATTTTTCCGTACTTTATTTTGAGTGAACATTCAATTGATATTAAAATTATAAATTGATTTTCAACATTTGGACTAAATTGAGGTTTTGTGATGAACCTAGGTTAATAAATGATATAAACTCACATTTTAGATAAAACGTGTAGTAATGATATTATGGTCAATGATCAGTTCAAATTTTAGATAGTATATAGTAAGAAAAAAAAAATGCACAATTTAATTAACTTTTTGAAGTGCTCCTAATAGGGGACGATAAAGCGGCTATCAGAGACATACTGTATATAATATATATTTTATACCTTATATCATATAGCATATATCTTATACCATATATCATATACCATAAGCGGATCAAGTTCTAAGCGGTATATGATATATATGATATGAAGCGGATCAAGGTCTAAGGCTGCGGACAGACTAAAAGCGTTGACGCTGACGCGGGCCGACGCTCGCTGACGCTGCGATATTAACTGAATGTACTTCTACCAGAGTGGCCAAACTAGACGCTCACCTCCAAAAGCTGCGTAAAGCAGTCGCGCGCTGAGCAAAGCGGTGGAAAAACCATATTACTCCCGAGTAATATCGCAGCGCGCAACGCGCCGTCAGTGCGCGAGTAGCAGCCGTGAAGTATGGATGTCGAGTTATTGCTCTCCTCAATTCAGGCGGTCCCGGCCATATGGAACGCATCTCACCCACAGCACAGCGACAGGATATACATAAGCAAACAGTGGTGTTTGATAGCTATTGCACTAAATATTTCAGGTAAGATTTCTGTGTTAAACTCGTACTTTGAAACACTTTCTGAGTTTTAATTTAGGAGAAGCCGTCATTTGTTGATTGATTAGCTTGTTCCGGTAATATCGCCAATCCTTTACAATAGTAGCAATTCCAAAATCATTAATTAAGCTCATGCACGAGTTCGATGATCATTAATAGTTTGATACAGAATTGTGAAGAGTTTAATGAAAAGTAAAAATGCATTCAGTTTAACTTCTTTTATTGGACAAAGAAATAGATGTAAACGAACTTGTTGTTTATTTACAGCATATGATTTTGCCAGGCAACTTTCCCGACATCGGAAATGAAATAATTTGTAAAATTTATCCTATTTTATTTTTTTATCCTATTTTTAATTTTATCCTATCCACTGTCATTCTTGTGTATTCTTTGAATTTTTCTGGGCTATTACGCAGATCAGAGAACAGATGATGGTATTCTCCATACTCCGATCTGGCGCTGTTGATAGGGTGAATGCCGATTTTATCTTTTTCAAAAAGTAAATATTTTGCATATGAGGACTCGAGCAACAACACTTCCTCACTCGCAGCCATCTTGCATAACACTGCTCGCCGTCCGCACTCAGCGGCGCGGTGGTTCAGCTTCCACTGTGACCACTCTAAGCGCGGCGCAGCACCGCTCTACTTGAAGCGCCAGCCAGCGTCGGCGTCAACGCTTTTAGTCTGTCCGCAGCCTTAGTTCACTACAGAGCATGCATTCACCCCGAACCTCGTAGTGCCCTGCTGAGAGCAACTCCAGCCCAATTGAACAATATTGGGGGAAATACGGCTAAGACTTTCGAGATATAGACGATTCTAATTCGTTGCATTTTCGATAATGGCTATGAATCATTTCAAGAGTCTGGGAAATATTTTACTCATTGCTTTTTTAGAAAAGCTTAGAAAAATTCATCAGGTAATGCCCCCCCCACACTTACCTGATTACTTACCCACACCACACCCCACCCCTTATCCACACCACACCCCCTACCCACACCTCTCAACACTTCTAATATCAATTACCTATTAGCCAGTTAGGGAACAAAATTGAATATATTTTTATACTCTTATTATTCACTGTAACAGAATTCAAGCGTTCACGAATATCGCTTGACTGAACAAACAGTTGATTCGATGAAATTCAGCACAAACTAAACTATTCCTGTTACGCCGATGAAGATCTACGACTATATGACACAAAAAAATCAGATTAATGCATGTAAAGCGAATCTACATCACCAATAATATTTTATTGGCATAGCTTTATTATTTACATTTGGAACATGTAGCAAACTTCCAAATTATTTTAGAGTAATTTTCCCATACAAGATTTTTTTTCGAACTTCGATCCAACACATGCGAGGAAATTGTCGAGCCACAATTCAGATTAAAGAAAAATAGAGGGAGTTATAGTTTGAAGATCGGATGTTTCGAGCAATTGATCCAATAACGTTCTAGAGTTCCAATAACGATCCAATAGGCGCATTTAAAAAAATTATCCTCTTGAATGAAATGAGTTTTTCTTCGAAAAATGATTGAAGTTATTCAGTTATTATAACTAAAACGCGCTTGAACGTCTCAAACTGCTGTATTTTTATGGACGTTTACAGGAATTTTCCAGAGTGTCTCGCCTATTTGTACAATTACAAATGGGAAGCATCAAGCACTGGCTCAGCCGCAGCCTCCAGAGTCCTGAGTCCTGACAGAGCAACGCCTGCAGCCCCCACAAGAAAGTAGTCTCCCTTGCAATCGAAAGTTATTGTCTCGTTTTTTTTATGTTGACAGAATTCAAGGATAGGCTATAGTAAAATCAGTTCCGCTAACATATATGAGGTTATTACATAAATTTATTACATTGCAATAAATTCACTTGCAGATGCTTCATTCTTCACAGTTTGTTGTTATGTTTTCAAGTTTTAGGTTTCTTTTTGTGAGAAACATTAAATAGGATTCCCGAATGGAGACATTCGCGTGAGTCCTCTAAAGGTGTATACCCTTTTCATTGCTATAAAACTCTGTGTGTGTTGTCAGAAAATGACATGGAAAAATTAAAATTTGGAACATGTAGCAAGCTTTCTGATTATCTTAGATTAATTTACTCATACTAAATTCTTTTCAGAATTCGATCCAACACAAATAAGGAAATTATCGTGCAACGATTCAGATTAAATAAAAATAAAAGGAATTATAGTACGAAGATCTCATGTTGCCAGCAATTGATGCAATAACATTCCAGAGTTCCAATAACGATCCTATAGAGTCGCAATTATCGAAAAATTCGACCTGTTTAATACGAGTTTTTTCTTAAAAATACTTTAAAGGTTCGTATGTGTATATATTCAGTTATTGTAAGTAAAGCAACTGATTAATTCTAATAATAATCAGTTGATGCTAATTATGCCCTAGTGGCCAGTCGCCATTTGGACACTACTTACATATACAGTTTCTTTAGCCCATCAGGGCTCCAAAATATAGAAAGAATATCTAATAGAAGAATAACGAAAATTCTAACGACTGATGACGGTAATGATTGATATAACAATATACTGAAAATCCAGTCGATATAACAAAATTCAGCACAAACTAAACTATTCTAGCTATTTCGATACAGATACAACAACTGTGACACATACAAAAAAATCGTATATAATAATGTACTGCGAACCTACATCACCGATCATAGTTATTGATATAGCTTTATTATTAAAATTTGGAACATGTAGCAAGCTTTCTGATTATCTTAGATTAATTTATCGTTGCGTAATTGACACTCGGAAATCAGTGGCTGTGGGTTCAATGCTTTTATTACTTCTATCATTTAATTCATAAGCTAATAAACCCTCTAGTGTGCTGCCCACGGAAAGAATTTGCAGTCAAGTGCTGAGTTTCGACTTGCCAGCCTTCGCTACGTACTAGGGACGCACAACTTTGTGCCGAGGGTGAATTTAGTTTAGTTTACGCTGTGACAATCGTTTTCTGTGAAAGTTATTAGGAGGATTCACAAAAAACTGACGTGTACAAGCTGAAATATTTTTAACGATGCATGTAATGCATTGGGTACGTTTAGAACGTTTATATTAAACACTAATTAAAACTTTATAACATATCTTTAAGATATGGAAAATAAAAAAAGTTAGAGATATATACAAAAATCCATAACTGAAATCTATGCAGTTGAAAATTGAAGCGTGGACCTCACGGCCTCGTTCAACGCACTACGCACCCAGTTCTATTACCTTTTTCTTCGGTTTTCTGATAATCATTTCAAATGTCAGTAATTTTTACTTCATCTCGCTCAGAATTAAAATTCGAGCCGACTTAATAATAATATGTGAGGCAATGTTATTGTTTGTTAGATGAGAAATAATATACAAGATCCAACGTAAGGTTACTCCGGCGTTCTTGAAGGTTGAAATAGGGCAGAGGCTATCCTATTGCAAATTATTTATGCTATTCGCCGGATATCTACATTATGAAGATATCCATTCTGTAGATATTTATTTATCCTAAATAATATTGACCTGAAATAACAAACGAAATGTAATATATGAGCAGCAGTTTTCGTTCAAACTGGCGTAAACGGGTAAGGTAATTGATGTGTAGTGATATTTGACTGACATTATGTAATAATAGTTTAGTTAGGGATCAAATTGTTCCATAATACGTCGAATCCACACGTATTGTTCAGTAGTTATGGATATGTCGCAATTGCATCACGTAATAAGAGTGGTATAGGATAAAGAAATATGTTTGTAATCTGAAATTGACGTAACGGCGATTGGGTGTGTGAGTGCATATACTTCGCAATAAACGGTGGTTCCATGCGACTTAGAGTCTCACCACGATATAGAAGCCACGTGGTCTGTTGTATAGTATAGTATCTTCGGCATTGAAGAATAGGCCTGTTGCCGATTCTTGTCCTTTTCTTAACCAGACTGGCCTTTTGATCAAATTTTTGCAACGGGCGGCAGATTTAAAATCGCTTCTAGATTTTAGTTGTTTCGTTGGATACGAGGCATTTTAAGACTAAACATATGCTCCTGCATCGCCTGGTCTAGTCTGTTCTTGAACGCGTTCATACTCGGAGCGTCAACAATATCTTCCGAGAGGCTGTTCCTCATGTCCGTGACTCGAAGCGAGAAGAAATGTTGTCGCGTGGATAAGTTGCACCGCAGTTTTTTTAGTTTATAGCCGTGGCCCCTGGTGTTGGTTCCTGTTTCAAATTCTAGTAATCCTTCTGGGACCTTGTATAAGTCATGAGTATACTTGTATACTTCAATGAGATCACCACGCAGGCGACGATAACGGAGACTGGGAAGCTTCATAATCTTCAGTCTTTCTTCATGGACTTGCCCTTTAAACCAGGAATTATCCTTGTTGCACGTCTTTGAACACTCTCAACTAAATTTTTTGTCCTTTTCAAGTCTCGGTGACCACACAACGTTTCCAAACTT